>NC_057800.1:123480903-123780903 GCF_018294505.1 Triticum aestivum | reverse complement strand
GGAGTGCGAAGCGTGCTACTACGAGTCCCTAGGTTTTGCAGATCATCAGCAAGGCAAGTAACAGTGTAACACATTGATCATACTCTTCTCATACCTAGTTTTTATGCATTAGTTCCAATCCTCAAACATTGCATGATTAGGATGTCAATTAACATGTGGGTTGGGAAGTAGTTGTTGAGGTAGAACCTATTACCCTGTTACATTCAAACCTTTGGGAGTTACTTCTACGTTTGCTTATATTGCTATGTTATGCTCGTAGACGTGGTTTGGGTTTGAGTGAAATCCATGATAGATGTGAGATTGTTAATTAATGGTTCAACTTAAGGTGGAAATTTAAATTAACATCTGGGTGGATTGAGGCACCTGGAGTACCCAGTGTTGCATGTATTTTTTTGGAAATCCCGGAGTACCCGTGTGATCTTCCTATGGACCGCCACCCAGGCTCAAAGGGAACTGAGATGATTCATGCTAGAAACTTCTGTGTGCAGCCACAAGCTACTATGGGCTCTAGCATAGTTGAGTAAGTTACGTGAAGCTCTTGAAGAGATAGATCAGCAGGTAGTGGGATGTAGGTTTGGTATGGTCTGTCCGGAGTAGAGAGTTAATGTTTCTGAAAGACTGTGTCTCGGTCATCCGTTTCTTAAACACCTTGTAGTGCGAGAAATCCAATGGAGGCGGTCGACTCTTGTGGGGAAAAGTGCGCAAACCTCTGCAGAGTGATAATCTAATCATGGTTAGCCGTGTCCCCGATTATGGACAATTCTTGAGTATTTGGTATTTGGGTTATCACATGTATCTCATCACTCTTAATTAATATTGTTGGGATGTTAATCACTTTAATTGGGATTGAGTTGGAGGAACCTTCTCAATGATGTTTCAACTACCATGATAGTTAAATTAAAATCTATTCCTTTGTTGTAGGGAAAAATTGGCTTTACGCAAAAATTATAACCATAGAGCTTTCCACCAGCCAAATATGCATGTAGTGTTAGCATTACTCCATTCTTGCTCTACTGTGTTATTTTGCCAGCATATTCCATGTGCTGACCCGTTTCGGGCTGCAGCGTATTATGTTGCAGACTTTTTATACAAGGAGTAAGGTTCGTTAGGTCGTTTCCGTGCAGCTCAGCTATGCTGTTGGAGTTGATGGACTCACTTTATCTTCCAAGCCTTCCGCTGTTATCGTATTAGATGGCCTTAAGCCATATTATTGTATTAAGTTCTCTCTTGAGACATTCGATGTAATAAGTGTGTGATTGCCACTCTGTTATAAATCCTTTGAGTACTGTGTGTGTCAGCATTACCAATCCAGGGATGACACTGAAGCACAGAGACTTGATCATCTGAGGTCGGGTCGCTACAAGATGGTATCAGAGCACACGCTGAGTGTAGGACACGACCACTAAGCTAAAGCCATAGATCACTATTCTCTTCTCATTTCTAACTCTTCTCCATTTTCTACTCTTTAGGATGACGGGGATGAAGAACAAGTTTGCACAACCGGATGAAGACACACCTTTTGGACGCCACTTGAAGGAAGTCACTAGGTACTTGAACATTGGAATACCAAGCTTCACCGGGACATACAACGCAACCTTACCAGAAGAGGAGCGCTGGATGATTCAAGTACAAGTTCCAAGAAGAACATTCTCGCCAACTTCCAAACCCATAGAATTTTCTTTTGAAGCACCCACCTGGAGTCTAGGCAAGAGCATGGCAGCCCACATTACCATGGGACGCATTGGAGAAGTCTACAACAGGGAGCTTAAGGACACTATCTACCAAATATATGGGCGCCGAGACGAGCAATGGGAAGTAATCGGCACCAGGAAGGATAGATCCATTGCAGCTTTCATCCAGGAGTTAAACCAACACATTCGATGTCAGGAGAACCAGATGTGCGCGGACATGATGGACTTGAAGAAGGCGAAGACTAGGATCATTGAGCTGGAGGAAGAACTCAAGTTTACACGTGATGGATATGGGGAGGAAATCAAGACACTACTAGAGAAAAATGATGACCTAGTCAAGAAGATCGGAGTATTCATGGGAGGACCAGCACCAATAGAAGAAGAAGAACCCAAGGAGATACGCCCCGAGGACTACATCATCATCGACGACACCGATTCTGATCCTAGTGATGATGACTATGAAGACGAAGCTGGAGCAGACATCATGGAGTCTTCCACCGATCAAAATTTCTAGATGACCACCATATATTAGTAGTATTCCCCCATGTATTTAGTAGTAGATGAGCACTTTTGCGATAGTTCTAGACCGTTTGTATGCCCTTGCTTGATTGATTGAGTGAAATGTTTGTGTTTGTCTCATGTGCATATGGGTAGTGTTTTCTCATTAGGCCTCTTTTCTATTCTGATCTCTTCCATCTAAACCCATCAGATGCCTCCGAGACGTGACACCGGTTTTGCTTTCCCACCGGAGCTCACCCAGTTGATCTAGCAGCAGAACACTTGATGCAATTGCTAGTTCAGAACCAGGGCAACAACAACAACAACAACAACAACCCGCCGCCAGTGGACAACCTAGCCCATTTTCTAAGGTTACAACCGCCGGTGTTTTCCAGTAGCACCGAGCCTATAGTTGCAGATGATTGGCTCTGCAGGATTGGAAGGGAGTTAACCACTGCGGGATGCACTGATGTTGAGAAGGTGCGTTTTGCCGCACATTAGTTGGATGGACCAACAGCATCATGGTGGGAGAATTACACTGTCACCTACCCCATAGCCACGTTGACATGGGACCAGTTTCAGCAAGCTTTCCGCATGGCCTATGTCTCAGCTGGAGCTATGCAGATAAATAAGCGGGAGTTCCGCAACCTACGCCAGGGGAACCGTACTGTGGCTCAGTACGTGGATGAGTTTAGCAAGTTATCTCATTATGCCCCTGATGATGTGGCCATAGATGCCACAAACCAGGAGAAGTTTATGGAAGGGCTGAATGATGAGATGAGCATGCAGTTGATGGTAGCAACCTTCAACAACTACCGGGAGTTGGTAGATAAGGCCCTTATGATTGAAGGGAAGCAGCAGCAGATTGAGAGCCGCAAGAGAAAGTATGGACAAGGGGAGTATAACCCAGGAGCACAGCAGAAGCCACGCCTAACCCCGAATTCAGGAGGACTTGTTCATAACCATGGAGGCCACAACCACACAGGAGGTGGAATGCATAATCACAATGGTTCTAAGAATGGGAATGGGAACGGAGCCAACAATAATCAAACCCCCCCCAATCCAGCCACACCCGCCAAAAGGGACTTAAGTCACGTTACCTGTTTCAAGTGCGGGAAGACTGGACACTATGCCACGGAGTGCCCTGAAGGAAAGAATGGAAACGGAAATGGTAGTGCTGGGAAGAAGCCTAATCTATTCAACAAGGGACAAGTGAACCACGTTAACGTGGAGGAGTTTGAAGAGCAGCCGAACGCGGTAATAGGTAAGTTTTTGGTTAAGTCATTTACCACTCTTGTTCTTTTCGACACTGGTGCATCGCATTCATATATATCAAGGGGATTTGTGGATAAGTTTAAACTACCAACCCAAACCCTTAGGACCCCTCTGTTAGTAAGCTCACCTGGAGCAGAATACATGGCCAGCCGATGGTGCGACTAGATACCCTTAACCATTGGCACACATGTTTTTCCGTCTGACCTAATTATCTTGGAGTCATAAGGATTGGATGTGATATTAGGTATGGACTGGATGTCAAAGTATGGAGGAAGCATTGACTGTGCTAGTAAGTCGATTTATCTCACCACCCCGGAGGGAAAAAGGATTAAGTATGTATCTAGGCATGTGACTAGGAGGAGCCAAGTGAATGCCATTACTGGAGTTGTTCAGGAGGAAGTGCCTATAGTGAAGGATTAACCGGATGTTTTTCCTGAGGAGTTACCAGGCATGCCACCGGATAGAGACATTGAGTTTTTAATAGAGCTATTGCCAGGAACAGGACCAATATCCAAGAGACCCTATCGGATGCCCGCAAATGATCTAGAGGAAATTAAGAAACAGATCAAGGAGTTATTGGAAAAAGGATAAATTCGAAGAAGTTCATCACCTTGGGGAGCCCCTGTGCTTTTGGTGGAAAAGAAGGATAAATCCCTAAGGATGGTTGTTGATTATCGAGCCTTGAATGAGGTGATGATTAAGAACAAGTACCCACTGCCGATGATCAATGATTTGTTTGATCAGTTGCAAGGAGCTAAGGTGTTTTCGAAGATCGATTTGAGATCGGGATACCATCAGTTGAAGATACGTGAGAAGGATATACCAAAGACAACGTTCACAACGTGGTATGGATTATACGAGTACACGGTCATGTCATTTGGACTGACTAATGCCCCTGCTTATTTCATGAGCATGATGAACAAGGTGTTCATGGAGTATTTGGACAAGTTTGTTGTGGTGTTTATTGATGATATTATGGTATACTCGAAGAACAAGGAGGAGCACAAGGATCATTTGCGCTTAGTTCTCGAGAAACTCAAGGAACACCAGTTGTATGCTAAGTTTAGCAAATGCGAGTTTTGGTTGAAGGAAGTCGGGTTCCTTGGACATGTTATATCGGGAGAAGGTATAGCAGTAGACCCCAGCAAAATTCAGTCAGTCACTAAATGGTTGGCACTTACCTCAGTTAGCGAGATCCGCAGTTTCCTTGGACTCGCAGGTTACTATCGGAGATTCATTGAGAACTTTTCCAAGATTGCGAAGCCAATGACTGAATTGTTAAAGAAGGATACTAAGTTTAAATGGACAGAAGATTGTGAGGCAAGTTTCCAGGAGTTGAAGGGACGGTTGACTACAGCACCAGTGCTAACACTGCCGGATATACATAAGGAATTCCAAGTGTATTGCGACGCCTCTCGCTTAGGACTTGGATGTGTACTTATGCAGGATGGAAGAGTTGTTCCGTATGCCTCACGACAACTAAAACCTCATGAGTTGAACTATGCCACGCATGATTTGGAGTTAGCAGCCGTAGTGCATGCATTGAAGACCTGGAGACATTACCTTATCGGAAACCGATGTGATGTATACACGGACCACAAGAGTTTGAAGTACATTTTCACCCATAAGGAACTGCACCTTAGGCAGAGGAGATGGTTGGAGCTTATAAAGGATTATGATATGAAGCTACACTATCACCCAGGAAAGGCCAATGTTGTAGCAGACGCCTTGAGCAAGAAGAGTTATGCTAATATCCTGGAAAGTAAGGGATTGCCGAAGGAGTTAGCAGAGAATATCATGGAACTTCGATTGGAGATTGTTCCTAGAGGATTCGTTGCAACAATGGAGGTCCAGTCGACATTGCTGGACAAGATTCGGGAAGCTCAGAAGGATGACAAGGAGATTGCCGAAATAAAGGAGAAGATAGGCAAAGGACAGGCCAAAGGTTTCCGTGAAGATGAGCACGATACCTTATGGTTTGACAATCGAGTTTATGTGCCCAATAACCAGGAGATCAGGAAGTTAATACTTCAAGAGGCTCATGACTCACCATACTCGATACACCTAGGAAACACCAAGATGTATCTAGATTTGAAGGAGCGTTTCTGGTGGACCGGTATGAAGAAGGATATTGCCGAGTATGTGGCCGTATGTGATGTATGTCAGAGAGTGAAGGCAGAGCATCAAAAGCCAGCAGGACCGTTACAGCCTATGCCGATACCCGAATGGAAGTGGGATAAATTGGGCATGGACTTTATCACTGGATTGCCCAGGACCAAAGCAGGATATGATTCCATATGGGTAGTAGTTGATCGCTTGACCAAAGTGGCTCACTTCATCCCAGTGAAAACCACTTATACCAGTGCAAAGTTGGCCAAGATTTATATGTCCAGGATCGTATGTCTGCATGGAGTTCCGAGAACCATCGTATCAGATAGAGGAACACTGTTTACTTCAAAGTTTTGGCATCAGTTACATCAGACTTTGGGAACAAGGTTAGAGTTCAGTACAACTTTTCACCCGCAGACAGATGGACAGACTGAGAGAGTGAACCAAATTCTGGAGGACATGTTGAGAGACTGTGCGCTAGATTATGGATCTAGTTGGGATGACAATTTGCCTTACGCAGAATTCTCGTACAACAATAGCTATCAAGCCAGTTTGAAGATGGCACCGTTTTAAGCCCTGTATGGACGCAGGTGCAGAACACCGTTGATGTGGGACGAGGTAGGAGATCGATAATTGTTTGGACCAGACTTGATCAAGGAGTCTGAGGAGAAGGTTAAATTGATTCGCGATAGACTGAAGATTGCGCAGTCCAGATAGAAGAGTTATGCGGACTCAAAACGCAAAGAGGTAACTTATGAAATTGGAGACAGAGTATATCTGCGAGTATCTCCCTCGCGAGGAGTGAAACGTTTTGGAGTTAAGGGGAAACTAGCTCCGAGATTTGTAGGACCGTATCGTGTTTTGGAACGAATGGGAGAAGTTGCCTACAAGTTGGAATTACCCGAAGGATTGTCAGGAGTTCATGATGTGTTCCACGTTTCACAGCTGAAGAAGTGTCATGCTGAGATGGCCGATATACCGTTAAGGGATACAGTACCCTTGGAGGCAATTCAGTTGGACAGTGATTTGACTTACAAGGAAAAGCCAGTAAAGATTCTTGAGTTTGCCAGCAGAGTCACTTGTAGTAAAGTTATCAAGTTTTGCAAAGTTCAGTGGAGCCACCATACCGAGGATGAAGCCACCTGGGAACGACAGGATGATCTCCGCAAAGACCACCCACACCTATTTTCTAGCCAACCCGAATCTCGAGGGTGAGATTCATCTTAAGGGGGTAGGTTTGTAACATCCCAAATTTTCAATTTGGAATGTTATACATAAGTCATCCATGCATATCATATTTTATTGCATTTCTGCTCCGCAATCCTCGAAATCCTAAACAACTCAAGGACCTTCGGAGAGAGTTGGGGGTTTCCTGGTTTCACATTTGATTTTTATCAAATAATGAAACGAGGATTTTGATTTTAATTATTTCTCTCTCCGAAAAATATTTCATATTAAAATATATGAGAGGAGATCATATGACTTCCCCAACATAATTGAAATATCGGAGGAAAAATATTAAAATCATTTATTTGATTTTATTTGGATTTTATTTGCATTAGAAAAATTGCACGTTTTCAAAATTGCATTTTAGGGCCAAGAAAATGTTCATCTCATTCTAAATATTTCATTTAGACGGTGAAAATTTGTTTTGGCATTTTTTAGATTTTTATTTATTTTTTCTAGGATTTTTGTTTCGGTCGGCGAAATTATTTAAAAAAAAAGTTCCGCGCCCGACTAGGCCTAAGGCCCAGCCGAGCCAGGCCGTCCGCAGCCGCCGCCGCCTCCCTGCGCGCGCCGCCGCCGCCAACCTGGACTCCAAGTCCGAGCCGGACTACCCGCCGCCGCCGCTGCCTTGCCCCCTCCCCCAAGCAGCCGCCGCCCCCTCCCCTTTAAATACAGCCGCCCCCAAACACCACTCCACCACCGCCGTCGCGCCGCCTGCAGCCGCCACCGCCCGCAGCTGCCGCCACGCCTCGCTGCCGCTCGCGCCTGCTGCCGCCGCCGCCCTGCCGCCCGCACCTCGCCTCGCCGGAGCCCTCGCCGGAGGCAGCCACTGGACTCCGCCGCCGTTTTTTTTAGAAACCATGGATCCATTTTTTTCGGATTCGCCGGTTTTTCTCGGTTCTTTTAGTTAGCGGACTTTCGTCCGTAGGTTCGTTTTATCAAACGGTTTTCGCCCGTTAGTTACAGCTAACGAACGCTCGTTCGTTAGTCTTTTCGTCAGTTTTCTTTTATCGGATTTATTCCGCGATTTCTCTAATCGCGATTTCTGATCCGATCTTAGTTTCTGTTTTTCTTTTCGCTCGTTAGTCGGAATCAGGCGATTCAAGCGCCTAGAGTTTCGTCTCGAAACCCTCTTTCCACTTAACCGACTTAAACAAGTTTTTGCTAGTGTAAAATTTGACCTAGGTTCAGATTAGTAAAACGAAGCTTTTCTCTTTCGCCGTTTGAGTTTCGTTGCTCCGTTTGATTTGATTCTTTTTGCTAACCAGAGTTCTTAAGTTGAACTTTCTAGTCAATCTCTTTTATTTGAATTTTGTTTGCGCCCCTTTGCTTGTTGCTTATGTAAGTTTTTGTTTGTTTGTGATAGAACACTCGGAGTGCGAAGCGTGCTACTACGAGTCCCTAGGTTTTGCAGATCGTCAGCAAGGCAAGTAACACATTGATCATACTCTTCTCATACCCAGTTTTTATGCATTAGTTCCAATCCTCAAACATTGCATGATTAGGATGTCAATTAACATGTGGGTTGGGAAGTAGTTGTTGAGGTAGAACCTATTACCCTGTTACATTCAAACCTTTGGGAGTTACTTCTACATTTGCTTATATTGCTATGCTATGCTCGTAGACGTGGTTTGGGTTTGAGTGAAATCCATGACAGATGTGAGATTGTTAATTAATGGTTCAACTTAAGGTGGCAATTTAAATTAACATCTGGGTGGATTGAGGCACCTGGAGTACCCAGTGTTGCTTGTATTTTTTTGGAAATCCCGGAGTATTCGTGTGATCTTCCTATGGACCGCCACCCAGGCTTAAAGGGAACTAAGATGATTCATGCTAGAAACTTCCGTGTGTAGCCACAAGCTACTATGGGCTCTAGCATAGTTGAGTAAGTTACGTGAAGCTCTTGAAGAGATAGATCAACAGGTAGTGGGATGTAGGTTTGGTATGGTCTGTCCGGAGTAGAGAGTTAATGTTTCTGAAAGACTGTGTCTCGGTCATCCGTTTCTCAAACACCTTGTAGTGCGATAAATCCAACGGAGGCGATCGAGTCTTGTGGGGAAAAGTGCGCAAACCTCTACAGAGTGTATAATCTAATCATGTTAGCCGTGTCCCCGGTTATGGACAATTCTTGAGTATCTGGTATTTGGGTTATCACATGTATCTCATCACTCTTAATTAATATTGTTGGGATGTTAATCACTTTAATTGGGTTTGAGTTGGAGGAACCTTCTCAATGATGTTTCAACTACCATGATAGTTAAATTAAAATCTATTCCTTTGTTGTAGGGAAAAATTGGCTTTACGCAAAAATTATAACCATAGAGCTTTCCACCAGCCAAATATGCATGTAGTGTTAGAATTACTCCATTCTTGCTCTACTGTGTTATTTTGCCAGCATATTCCATGTGCTGACCCATTTCGGGCTGCAACGTATTATGTTGCAGACTTTTCAGACGAGGAGTAAGGTTCGTTAGGTCGTTTCCGTGCAGCTCAGCTATGTCGTTGGAGTTGATGGACTCACTTTATCTTCCAAGCCTTCCGCTGTTATCGTATTAGATGGCCTTAAGCCATATTATTGTATTAAGTTCTCTCTTGAGACATTCAATGTAATAAGTGTGTGATTGCCACTCTGTTATAAATCCTTCGAGTAGTGTGTGTGTCAGCATTACCGATCCAGGGATGACACTGAAGCACAGAGACTTGGCCATCTGAGGTCGGGTCGCTACATGATCTTGATGGTCTCGATCTCCAAAGTGGCACAAGGAGAGATGCACGATCGTGGTCATCTTCGGCCCTAGGGCTCCATGATGGCACCGTGGTGGTCTTGTAGCAGCAGCCAGGGCGTCAGGGAGGAGATGGTCGTGGCGAGGCGATCAGGGATGTGAGGAAGTGGTCCTAGTCATGACAAGAGAGGCAGCGGGCGCGAGGCCCTTGCCGGACGGAGCTGGAGCAAGAGAAGGGGTCAACGCCCGATGATGAGGTGCTCCTTCTCGACACGAAGCAGAGCAGCGGTGATGGCTGTCAGTGCCGGGGCAACAACAGGCGGTGGTAGCGGACAAGCGGGACTAGGCAAAGGTCCGGCAGGGTGTGAGGGCATGGAGGACCGGCGGCTTGGCGTCCATGGGGCCCTGCTGTCCAAGAGAGAGAGAGCAAGAACTCAGGGAAGGGGACAGGATGGAGAAGAAAGGAACATGGTAGAGGAAGCGGCCTGGAGCACAGGGGCCCGGCTTCCTGGTGGTACTCCGGCAAAGACGGCTGGAGCGGCGGTGGACGACAGGCGCGACGCGGCTGGAGGGCGCCACGGCGCGTGTGGGAACGGGGTAGCCGAGGACGGGGTTCGGTGTTGACCGGAGCAGGGAAAGAAGAGGGAGGCGCGGCGCTTCTCTCTCTTCCTCTCTAGCGGCGCATCGAGGGAGGAGAGAATCGAGCACAGAGCATGCTGTGGAGGGAGATCGAGAGGGAGGTCGAGGAGAGGGCCGCGCCTGCGTGCGTGTGTCGTGTGTGTGGCGGTGCGCGCAGGGAAACGAGGGAGAGGGGGTCCAGCGAGGCTAGGGTAGCGAGGGGCGAGGCTGGGCCTTGGACTAGGCGGGTCGCGTGGCTGCTGGGCTGCGGGAAACGATGGCCTGGGTGGGCCGGCTTGGTGGGAGGCCCAAGTGGCCAGCAGTCCATGCTCTCTCTCTCTCCCTCACGTTTCCTTTTTCTCTAATTTTCTTCAAGGAGAAAATAAAGAGAAAAGCACAGGGGAAAAGGATAGGTGTATGAGAAATATAAAAATATCCTCATGACCCTGAATTCATGCCCTATTTGATAAAATTGGTTTGGACATTTTTAGAGGTAGAAAAATAAAACAAGTTTAAATATGATTCAAACTTGAGGCATTTTTGAACCTCACCAAAAAAACTCCAAAGGATCTTCAATTTGACAGAGAGGGTTTAGGCATGGTGAACTAGCATCAGGAAAAGAATGAACATTTCTCGAGGAGGGGAAAAGGCCACTTGCCAAAATGAAAGAAAGAAGAAGGAAGGAGGAGGTGATGATGCATGATCATCCATGGAGCATCCAACAATGTGACAGGCATGAATATGACAATGCACATGATGATTATGAGAATGCAAAAATACAAGAGGCACAAATGCAACATGACAACGATGGGCACGACAATGCAATATAACCAAATGATGAACATGATGCAAGAAGCAAAATATGACAATGACACTCATCCGATCATGGCAACAAACAGTTCAAACACACAACGACAACGAGATAAAAAGGAAGGCATCTGAAGCTCCGGTCTTGGGGCGTCACAACACTCCACCACTACAAGAGGATCTCGTCCCGAGATCTAGAATGGCACCGGAGGGAAAACGAAAGAGGAAGAGAACATGTAAAACTTAGTTGCTTCTTTGACAAATGAGTGAAACCAAAGAACCTTGCGAGGTTGAACAAATTTTGAGAAGAGAATACAACAGAGATGAACGAGGTTGAAAACACTCCGTTAGAAAGGAGGAACAAGGAACATTACGGGAACCTTGTAGGTTGACAGACATAAGAAAAGGGTTTCAATGGACAAGAAGTACATGCAAGCACTCTGGTTGAAACAAGATGTACAAGGAACGAGAAAAAAATCAATTACGACAACACTCCGGTTAACACAAGATAGAGAAGGAATAAGAATGATATAATTTGGACAACACTCCGACTGTAAATGGAAGGAATTGAACATAATCTTGACAAAATGGGATAATGGGTCAAAGAGTGTAACATCACAAAGCCTCCGGAAGAAATGAAAGAATGGAATGGAATGAACGGAGGGAAAACAAGATCTTGAGATAGCACGCTTACGACAAATGCTGGAATGGAGTTGTTGGAAAAAACAACAACGAAAAGGATAAGCTTGATATGGGCTTATGGAATACATCTCAAAATCTTGAGGTGAAATTCTGCCACTAATGGAAAATAATAGATTAGATTGATATCAACAAGGAGATGTGAAGCTTATTTCACCGGGAGGATAAATGAAGAACTTGGGTCATTTATGAGCACCATAAATAGCAACAATCCTTAGGGAAGGCTTTAGGTGAAACATGACACAAGATAACTCCAACGAAGAGGTTGATTGGTTGAAAAGATGTCTTGAGCGAAGAGAAAATGATGGATTTAGATTTGTCACTCTTGAAAAACTTGTGAATCGTGAAACACGAAGGGAAAATTATCAACAATGACATAACACCACCTCAAAAGATAAGATAGAACGAATAGGACTTTGGGATGCAAGTTGCAGAATGCTTGAACTCCTCTGAAAAGAATCTCAACGAACACTTCGAGAAGAAATTGAATCATTGATCAACCATCATCTAGAGCCTCCATGAAGAACTCCGGTAAGAAAAGAATGAACACGAAATGAAGGATGAAAAGAATAAGGTTGAAGCTTTGCAATGATTTAGATGTATCTTCGTGACGATATAATGCGAAAAACATGGAACTCCGGAAAAGAAAAGATAAAGAATCTCGAACCAATAATGTGATATGATGAACCACTATGGAAAGCGGAAATTGGATTTACTCGATGAAACAAGAATAAGAATTACATTATGCTTATCCTTCATCAATTTAGATTGATGACAAGCACGGATTTTGCATACTACTTATTCTCGTTGAAAGGATTAAGAGAGATATGGAGCAAACTAGAGAAGATCTTCAATGAACCACCGGTAGGATTGAAACAACGAATAAATTGATATGATAAACGAAGGAAGAAGAATCTTGGAAGAACCACCGTAAGAATTAAAAAATGAAAGAAGATACTTGAGAAGAATTTAGATACAAGTGAAACGAAGAGATCATGAACTGATTAGAGGATATTTGAACGATGCACCGGTATGATTTGGAGAACGAGAGCTGAAAGCTGAGAATGAATAATCCTGCGATGATGGTCTTTAGAGAATCAAACTGAAAAGACTCTTGAGTTGCTCCGGATGGTTGAAAAGAGTTCTCACAATCGGAAACAATTATGAGCGGATGGCATCAAGCTAGAACCACGAATCTTGAGATAACGGATAAGATTGCAGAGAAAAACTCTTCTTCTATCTTCACATGTTGAGAATGATGACGAGAAACACCACCAAGAATTTTTAGACACTCCGGGAGAATCAAAAGCGAAGAGGTTGAGCCAACGATGAAAGGAATTTGACAGATCTTGGAGAAATACATATGACTGACGACAAATCATTCTTACGTCAAACTTTGAAAGAATTTGAGGGTAGCTCCGGGAAAATTAGAAGAGTCAGGTAAGATCCTGGGAAAAAGACCTGTGGGTTAGGGCCCACTCAAAAGATACATTGTTGAACGATTTAAAAGATAGATTGTGTCGGTTGAATTAAATGGCTTGAATGAGATAACATCCTCGAAAGAGCTTGAACGAAAGCAGAGTGGAAACACGAATCTTCTGAGATATCTTCCGCACTCCGGAACAATTGAATAGCGAGAAATGGAAGATTAAGAGGTGCACCGACATGGGAAAACATTTGGAACGAGGAAAAGGATATGATCAACAAAGCTTGAATTGAAACCACCGGAGAAGAAAAAGAACGGATAATGATGAACTAGTAGAACATCCTCATGAGAATCACCAGGGAAGAACATTGATGGAAAAGAATGGATAGACTTCTCATCAATAACATGATAGTTGATTAATAAATCCGAATCCTCGAATAAAAAGGGTGGGAGGGCGGGAAAACAAAGGCAACTTGATACGGATGAAGCAAACACCATTGAGAAAAGACTTAGAATTGATCTTGCGGATGTTGAAAATGATCGGATCCACTTGAAGAGAAACACGCCGGCTGAAAAGGATTGACATGACAGTCTCTATTATCATGAAGGATTGGTATTGACATAGTAGTATGAGAACACCACTTAGGAAAAGTATGGAATCAACATTTGACTTCGAAGCAACTCGAATACCACAACTAAAAACAAAAACAAAGGATTGGCTTGCAAAATAAGCGAGAACAAACATATGATAGAGATTTCGTCCGAAGTTTTCGTGGTGGGGCCCACATGGGCTCGATCGTACAACACCATCATGTACAAGGCAGTGCACATGACATACGAAGCATCCCCGAGTCAGCATAGCCAAGGACTCTTTAAGACATAACGAGACCACTGTAAAACCAACCGTGGATAGGCGGACCACTAGACGTTGAACCCCAATCTCATATCATGCATCTCTCGGAAAGATATCCTAAGGGCTACTTGAATTCCCACTTATAAACTCCCGAAACTTTTTGGTTATGCAATCAGGTGTTGGGGATACATGGGAAGCATAATATCTCACCCAAACTAACAATTCCCACATCCAGCTGTATCCATCCTTCAACAGATAACCAAGAAACCTTTGAAATCATTTACCTCAATCTTCGAAAAGCATCCGTTATACAAGTTATGGCAATACTCCCGAACTCCCGCCCAGTACTGGGTGGCATCGAGGTTATCTCACCAACAACTGCATAAAAGAGATTTTTGATGTCTGCGAACTCAGGTATTCCAGAACTGCAACGATAAATTGTGACGACAACACCTCAGAGCTCAACTCCCCGTGACACTGCCACAACCCCTAAATGTCAGGAGGCACCAAGAACAATGTTCTCGTCATAAAACCATCGAAACGATTCCAAGATACCCGCGTGATCCTAAAAAAAATTCATGAAATTTGAGGAGAGAAGAGTCAAAACTCTACGTCAGGAGGCCTCACCAGAGCAACGAAGGGACTGAGGAGTAAAAAGAATCCTACTCTCCGATATATATAATGCTATAAGACTCAAAACATTTTTCTAGAGTCAACAACGTCAGCGATTCGATCAAGCAGGGGGCTCCTAAGTCGGGGAAGGCTCTGATTACCAACTTGTAACACCCACGATGCGGCTATATCTCCCACGTGTCGGAGCATGACTTAGAGGCATAACCGCATAGTAGGCATGTCGCAAGAGGGGTAATCTTTACACATCCCATGTACTGAATAAGAAAGGGATAAAGAGTTGGCTTACAATCGCCACTTCACACAATACATAAATATAGCATTACATCATCCAGAATACAATCAAGGTCCGGCTATGGAACCAAAAATAAAGAAAGACCACACCTAATGCTAGATCCCCGATCGCCCCGACTGGGCTCCACTACTGATCAACTGAAAATGAAACAACACAACGAACACGAACTTCATCGAGCTCCCACTTGAGCTCAGCGGCGTCATCTGCACTGGTATCAACGGCACCTGCAACTGGTTTTGGAAGTAAACTGTGAGTCACAGGGACTCAGCAATCTCACACCCGCGATATCAAGACTATTTAAGCTTATGGGTAGGAAAAGGTAGTGAGGTGGAGCTGCAGCAAGTACTAGCATATATGGTGGCTAACATATGCAAATAAGAGCGAGAAGAGAAGCAAAGCACGGTCGTGAACTAGAAGTGATCAAGAAGTGATCCTGAAACTACTTACGTTCAAACATAACTCCAAAACCGTGTTCACTTCCCGGACCCCCCGGAAAGAGACCATCACGGCTACACACGCGGTTGCTGCATTTTAATTAAGTTAAGTGTCAAGTTTTCTACAACCGGACATTAACAAATTCCCATCTGCCCATAACCGCGGGCATGGCTTTCGAAAGTTCAAAACCCTGCAGGGGTGTCCCAACTTAGCCCATCACAAGCTCTCACGGTCAACGAAGGATATTCCTTCTCCCAGGAAGACCTGATCAGACTCGGAATCCCGGTTACAAGACTTTTCGACAATGGTAAAACAAGACCAGCAAAGCCACCCAATGTGCCGACATCCTGATAGGAGCTGCACATATCTCGTTCTCAGGGCAACATCAGATTGTCCAAGATTCCGGTAGGCCAGCCCAGAGTTGCCCCTGGTGGCCACTGGCGGCTGATAAGTTCGGACCAACACTTAGACAAGCACTGGCCCGGGGGGGGGGGGGGGTAAAATAAAGATGACCCTTGAGTCTGCAGAACCCAAGGGAAAAAAGGCTAGGTGGCAAATGGTAAAACCAAGGTTGGGCCTTGCTGGAGGAGTTTTATTCAAGGCGAACTGTCAAGGGGTTCCCATTATAACGCAACCGCGTAAGGAACGCAAAATCAAGGAACCTAACACCAGTATGACGGAAACTAGGGCGGCAAGAGTGGAACAAAACACCAGGCATAAGGCCGAGCCTTCCATCCTTTACCAAGTATATAGGTGCATTAAAGTAAACAAATATGTAATAATGATATCCCAACAATATCCATGTTCCAACATGGAACAAACTCCACCTTCACCTGCAACTAGCAACGCTATAAGAGGGGCTGAGCAAAGCGGTAACATAGCCGAACAATGGTTTGCTAGAAAAGGTGGGTTAGAGGCTTGACATGGCAATATGGGAGGCATGATATAGCAAGTGGTAGGTATCGCGGCATAGCAATAGAGCGAGCAACTAGCAAGCAAAGATAGAAGTGATTTCGAGGGTATGGTCATCTTGCCTGAGATCCCGCAAGGAAGAAGAACGAGTCCATGAAGAAGACAAACGGACGTAGTCGAACGAATCCTCACAAACGCGACGTTATCGGAACTAACCCGAAGAAGAAACACCGGAAAGAAGCAAACAACATAGTAAACAACCATCACATAATCATGGCATGATGCACAACCAAGTATGATGCATGTCCGGTTTAAAGAGGCATGGCATGGCAATATGCACAAACAATCCTACAAATTAAGTGGAGCTCAATATGCAACAAGCTGCATATTGACGGAACACCACATGACTTATTTAGTTCTCTCCCGGTTAGGTACTCAACAATATTAAATGTTGGTTAACATGGCAAGAGGTGAAGCATAACAAAACTATACGATCTAAACAATTTTAATGGGGCCGGATATAACAAACAACAAATCCGGTAAATCCCCATGTGCATTAGCAATTTAATGCAACAACAATTATAAACATTCTTGAAGTTGTTATCATGATGCGGATGACATATGCAAGTTTTAAGCAATTTTAGGAAAAAGTTGACATGAGCGTGATGAGAGCATTTGTCACCGTGGTAGAAAGAAAGGGGTGCCACGACGACAAAATATAAATGATGCCGCGGCAACATTCCAATGATCCAGTAGCTCACGGGGATACTGGTGCAAAAGGAAAAGTGACGGAAGCGTGTTATGCAAGGATGGTGGGGTGCTCCCGGATACCGGGTTCCCCACATGTTGGCGACAAGGCAAAAGAGGGGCAACATGCACCGACAATTCGGACTCGAGGCGAACAAGGGTGCATCTCATACAACATGCATTCGTTCTCGGACGGTCGTTCTTGGCGGATATACCTTCGAAGCAAGCGTTTCGAGGCGGACGGGTTCGATGGGACGTAGTGGTACTTTCGGTCCTCGGTGACGGAAGAGGTACAGACGTTCTCAAGGCACTTGTCGGTCCGGACTTGGTGTAGTTGTACATGGAAAACGTAGTGGTACTCGGAGTCTTGTCAAACCCAAGTGACGGTAGTCGTACACGACGCGTTGTGGAAGTAGTTGTACTCGCGGACTTCGGCGGCGGTAGTCGTTCAGGCTCTTAGCGGTTCGTCATGTATCCGTACGTGTTCGACGTGGTACACGGTTCGAAGTCGTGCATGTCCCGTAGATGTTCAGGGTCACCATGAGGAACTTGTCGAATCCAGGGTCTCAGTCCTTGGTAGTGGTACACGTTTCGAAGGTGAACTTGACGTACTTAGGGTCTTCGGACACGCCGGTCTCGTTCTTGCGACAATAGTTGAACTTGAAGTTATTGGTTCATGGGTCTTCGGCGACGATAGTCGTTCTAGGCATCGGGCGTCGAGGTACTTGGCAGCAACCGGTGTTTTTGACGATCCGGTGAGACGACATGGTCGAGGGCAGTCTTGATCTTGATGGTCTCGATCTCCAATGTGGCACAAGGAGAGATGCACGGTCGTGGTCATCTTCGGCCCTAGGGCTCCATGATGGCGTCGTGGTGGTCTTGTAGCAGCAGCCAGGGCGTCAAGGAGGAGATGGTCATGGCGAGGCAATCAGGGACGTGCGGAAGTGGTCCTGGTCACGACAAGAGAGGCAGCGGGTGCGAGGCCCTTGCCGGATGGAGCTGGAGCAAGAGAAGGGGTCAACGCCCGGCGACGAGGTGCTCCTTCTCGACACGAAGCAGAGTAGTGGTGATGGTTGTCAGTGCCGGGGCAACAACAGGCGGCGGTAGCGGACAAGAGGGGCCAGGCGAAGGTCCGGCAGGGTGTGAGCAGTGGCGGACACACCATTGGGGCAAGCTGGGGCGGCCGCCCCGGGTCGCCGGCGGCGGAAAAATCGGCAGCCCCTACGTATCCTTCCTCCCTGTTTCCTCCGGCTGCGTCAGACAGGAACAGACAGCTAGCAGCAGCGATTCATGGTGGCGGCAGCGCTATTATGCGTGACTGACTCAAAGGGGTACGAGCGTACGAGAGAGAAATAGATTTGGGCTGGACCAGTGGACTGGGCTACATTTACTACAGGCCCAAATGCCTACGCGATAGCTCTCCTCAAACAAAAAAATCCCCCACTTGGTGTGTTGAGCCGCTACCAGACTTATATGTATACTACAATCACACGATCATATCAAAATGTATAGCCCCGAGTTATTTGTGCAAGGACACCATAAAGGTATACTATAATCATATGATCATATCAAAATATACAACTGTTGTCACACTTGTGCTTATACATTCATAATTCTGTAGGTCTCATTTGAAAATATGGGATTTTATTGTGGCACGAAGTCGGCATTTCAAAGGACAAGAGTCCATGTTGGTAGTTTACTACTACCTTCGATCCATATTTATTGTCGCCGAATTAGTAAAAAGTTGTACTAAATCAGCGACATTTAATATGGATCAGAGGGGTAGTTTTGAAGACCTTTTGTATGTTTTTGTAGTTGAATGTTATGAGTTCTGACTGAATAGAGTTGCATTTGTATTAGAAAAAAATTAGACGTTAAATGTTCGCCCCGGCTAACTTGAATTTCTGGGTCCGTCACTGGGTGTGAGGGCGTGGAGGACCGGCGGCTTGGCTTCCATGGGGCCCTACTGTCCAAGAGAGAGAGCAAGAACTCAGGGAAGGGGACGGGATGGAGAAGAAAGGAACGGGGCATAGGAAGTGGCCTGGAGCATAGGGGCCCGGCTTCCTGGTGGTACTCCGGCGAAGATGACCGGAGCGGTGGTGGACGACGGGCGCAACGCGGCTGGAGGGCGCCACGGCGCGCGCGGGAACGGGGTAGCCGAGGACGGGGTTCGGTGTTGACCGGAGCAGGGGAAGAAGAGGGAGGTGCGGCGCTGCTCTCTCTTCCTCTCTAGTGGCGCATCGAGGGAGGAGGGAATCGAGCATGGGGCATGCGCTGGAGGGAGATCGAGAGGGAGGTCGGGGAGAGGGCCGCGCCTGCGTGCGTGTGTCGTGTGTGTGGCGGCGCACGCAGGGAAACGAGGGAGAGGGGGTCCAGCGAGGCTAGGGTAGCGAGGGGAGAGGCTAGGCCTTGGACCAGGTGGGTCGCCTGGCTGCTGGGCTGTGGGAAACGATGGCCTGGGTGGGCCGGCTTGGTGGGAGGCCCAAGTGGCCAGCAGTGCATGCTCTCTCTCTCCCTCATGTTTCCTTTTTCTTTAATTTTCTTCAAGGAGAAAATAAAGAGAAAAGCACAAGGGAAAAGGTGAGGTGTATGAGAAATATCAAAATATCCTCATGACCCTGAATTCATGCCCTATTTGATAAAATTGGTTTGGACATTTTTAGAGGTAGAAAAATAAAACAATTTTAAATATGATTCAAACTTGAGGCATTTTTGAACCTAACCAAAACAACTCCAAAGGATCTTAAATTTGAAAGAGAGGGTTTAGGCATGGTGAACTAGCATCAGGAAAAGAATAAACATTTCTCGAGGAGGGGAAAAGGCCACTTGCCAAAATGAAAGAAAGAAGAAGGAAGGAGGAGGTGATGATGCATGATCATACATGGAGCATCCAACAACGTGACAGGCATGAATATGACAATGCACATGATGATTATGAGAATGCAAAAATACAAGAGGCACAAATGCAACATGACAACGATGGGCATGGCAATGCAATATAACCAAATGATGAACATGATGCAAGAAGCAAAATATGACAATGACTCTCATCCGATCATGGCAACAAATAGTTCAAACACACAACGACAACGAGATAAAAGGAAGACATCTGAAGCTCCGGTCTTGGGGCGCCACACCCAGTGAGGCAGGCCCAGAGGTGCTTTAAGTTTTGTGCTATACAGGCCCAATAGTAAAACCAGGCAACCAAACAGCCTGTTCGCTTCCCGCGCGGGCCTGGTTGGGCTCGATGCGGGTAACCAAACACGCCCCTATGCTCCCAAAAACTCTCTTGTTGCATCTCTATAGATTGAATTGGCTGCTTCTTGTTTTCCATGTCGTGAGACGCCTTTGCTTTTAACATTCCCCGCTTGTGTTGCCAGCCATTTGTTTTGAGTCGAATGATAGCATTGTCGAGGCGCCTGTTTTTTTTCACCACCAAAATAGGTCAGCCGAAAACTTCTGAATGGACAAGAAAGTTGGCAGCGGGCTTTGAAATTCACGATCATGAATGAGCTTCCTCCTACCTTGCATGGTTGACCAAAGTATGACAAAGTCCACAAGCTCATCATCGGTGTGTTACCAAATGCTCTTCTCCATATTACGCTCCAAAAGATAATGGCGTTAGAAATCGTGCCTGTGTTGCAAATGGTGCATGTTGTTGAGTCCACCATATTTCTGTTAGCTCGAACATCACTCAAGGAAAGAGACGTCCTGGCTAGTCTCCAAGAAATACTTTGATTTTGGACGAGACCTCAACACCCCACAATCTAGCCCATTATTTCTTTGTCCTTGAACATCAGATTGACATGGACGACACTCTGTTCAGTCCTCTCTCTGTTACCCCGTATCAACTACCGACATGTATTTGAATGGTGAGAAAATCGTTATCAACTACCAACATGTATGCGAATGATGAGAAAATCGTCTGGAAACTTCATAGTTTCACTACTATGCCAATGCCCACGAATGTTCATCATGTTGGAAATATGAGCAATTTACCGAATGATTTTATTAACAGAAATACTAGATAAAGCATGACTAATATAGTAGAGATAAAACAAGTCATGCGTTCTGACAGAGAGAAGGAAAATAGCTTCTGCATATATGAACCGTAGCCTATCATATCTAAAGCAGACAGAATAGCAAGTAGCATATATGAAGTAGAACCTAACATGTGTAGGACAAGGACTAGAATAAGGAACTATGGCAGAACCTTTAACAGGAAAGACAAGAACACGTACGGGACAACAGCAACAGAAGCGCTGGACTTGGGGTCGGTGTCCTCGCCTGCCATGTCGTCGAGGAGGTCGTGGACGTCGGGGAAGAAGTCATCATCGGGGAAGTCGTCGTCGGCGACCGGATCGTCCGTGATGAAGCAGCCAGTATGTCGCGCTGAGCGCTCCCCAAAAACCTTATCACCCTTCTCCCGTACAGGACTCAAAAGGTGCGGTTTCGGAGGCCTACTGTCCCGACCTGCGGTGCGCGCTGCAAGCCGGGATGGGGAAGATCATAGCAGCAGCACAGTGCTCAGGAACTTTGTGGCGAGAGGAAGGGGATCTTCTGGTGTGTCTCTCTGGAGAGGAGCGACCTCTCTTATATAGGCACAGGAGAAGGACGCGAAGAGGCTGCGACGGGAGGTGAAGCAACGAAGGGAGACGAAGCGAACATGCAGCGGCCGAAGAGGCGCACCGTTCGAATTCAGTGTCCACTATAGAAAACATTTCAACTCCCACGTGACCTTTCGTATACCCGTCGTGCGTGGCAAAAATTTAGACATCGGCTCGGCTAATTCCCGCGGCGCGGCGCGTCGTGACGAGGCGTGGCATGGCGAGGCGGGCGGCGGAGGAGGAGCGCGCGTGGATGTCCCTCTTGTTCTCATGCTCATACATGTGGGGAAAGAACCTCCCTTATAAAGAGGTCCAACTCTCTCTAAACTAGCAATGTGGGACTAAACTTTTGTTCCACCTCTTACCTTGCACAAATGGGCTGCGTGGGCCTCTAGGATTTATTAGGAATTTCTGAAACTGCTATTGCGCTAGGCCCAAAATAGACAAAATTCCAGCAATCCCCCACCAGATCCCAAAGGCACACAAAAATTTGCCTTTGGTTCCAAAACATTGTTTTATATACCGGTACTGCAGTGGAGACTATTAAATTGAACTTCCACCTAGAACTCTATGCTACACTAGTAAGCAACTTGAACAATGGACTGGGCCTTGAACTGCAAGTTTTCTGCGAATCTAGCTTCACATAAAGCCTTGACCGATACGTGGCTACCATGGGTCTTCCCCGCGGGTGGAGCTTATGCGTCATACTCGTGACCTTTCATGAGTTTACTAGAGAGAACCCTACTCTCATAGATTGCGACGTTTGACAATCAGACTCATATAGGTGTGTTCTTCAAAAGATGTTCTGCAGGATAACATCTCTGCTTAAATAAGCCACTTAGAACACATTAAGATATACATCAACCTTCCATGCAGATAAGGAGAGTATTGCATCTTCATGGAGTGGTATTGCGAATAATAAGGATACTCTCCTCTCAGTTGACCAACAACTTGTCTTCCACATCTAATTCACGGGATCTCCGATCACAAAGAATAGGTTACCACTGTGAACAACTCATATTGTGGGTCTCATACCCATCTCCCTCGATGCATTATCTATCACATTACGTGATAGACCCTTAGTAAAAGGATCTGCCAGATTTTTAGACGTTTGGATATAATCCAACGCAATAACTCCGGAGTTTTTCATTTTCCTGACAGACTTTAACCTTCTCTGAACGTGTCTTGATGACTTCATGTTATCGTTTGAACTGCTCACTTTCGTGATCACAGTTTGATTGTCGCAGTTCATAAGGACACCCGGTACAGGTTTCTCAACAACCGACAAGTCATTCAAGAGCCGGCGAAGCCAATCTACTTCAACTGTAGCTGTATCTAGTGCTGTGAGTTCTGCTTCCATTGTTGACCTCGTTAAGATGGTCTGCTTGCAAGACTTCCAAGAAACAGCGCCACCTCCATGAGTGAATACATAACCGCTCGTGGCCTTTATCTCATCAGCATTTGAGATCCAGTTTGAGTCACTATACCCTTCAAGCACCTTTGGATGCCTGGTGTAGTGAATTCCATAATTTGCAGTGCCTTTCAAATGACGCAAAACTCTTTCTAGAGCTTTCCAATGCACATCTCCTGGTTTTGAAACAAACCGACTCAGTTTGCTAATAGCAAAAGAGATGTCAGGTCTTGTAGCACTGGCTAAGTACATAAGCGAGCCAATAATCTGAGAATACTTCAATTGGTCTCTAGCAATTCTTCGATTCTTTCGAAGCAACACACTAGCATCATATGGTGTTGGAGAGGGCTTGCCATCACTATAGCCAAAGCGACTCAAGATCTTTTCCACATAGTGAGATTGAAGCAAAGTAATCCCACCATCATCGTCTCTCAACAACTTGATGTTCAGAATGACATCAGCCACTCCTAAAGCCTTCATCTCAAAACAACAAGATAGGAAATCCTTGACCTGCTTAATGACTTTTAGATTTGTTCCGAAAATCAGTATGTCATCAACATACAAGCACATGATAACTTCCTCGCCCCCACCATGGTGATAGTACACACATTTGTCAGCTTCGTTCACAACAAAGCCTGTAGCTGTTAAAGTTCTTTCAAACTTCTCATGCCACTGTTTGGGTGCTTTCTTAAGTCCGTACAAAGACTTCAGCAATTTGCACACTTTCCCTTCCTGACCATCTAGTACAAACCCATCTGGTTGTTCCATATAAATTTCCTTGTCCAACTCTCCATTTAGGAAAGCAGTCTTAACATCCATTTTATGAACGAGAAGACCATGCGAGGCAGCTAGTGAAAGTAGAACTCGAATAATGGTCAGTCAAGCCACATGTGAGTAAGTATCAAAGAAGTCTTCACCTTCCTTTTGGGTATAACCCTTAGCCACGAGCCGAGCCTTGTACTTTTCAATAGTATCATCAGGCCTAAGCTTCTTCTTGAATACCCATTTGCATCCTATAGGTTTGCACCCATAAGGACGATCAGTTATCTCCCAAGTTTCATTTGCCAAGATGGAATCCATCTCGCAATGAACCGCTTCCTTCCAGTAGTCAGCATCTTCAGATGCATAGGCCTCTGAAATAGAACTAGGGGTGTCATCTATGAGATACACAAGAAAATCATCACCAAAGGACTTTGCAGTCCTCTGTCTCTTGCTCCTGGTAGGAACTTCATTGTTCTCCTCCACAGGACTTTCGAAGTGTTCCATCGAAATGATAGGTTCGGTAATTGTAACTGGTTCCTGATTCGATGAACTAGGCATCTCCTGATTAGATGAGGTAGCCATATCCTTCACGGGAAAGATATCTTCAAAGAAAGTCGCATCATTCGACTCCATGATCGTCCCGACATGCATGTCAGGTACCTCAGATTTTACAACCAAGAATCTATAGCCAATGCTATGAAAAGCATATCCCAGGAAAACACAATCCACAGTCTTTGGTCCAAGCTTCCGCTTCTTTGGAATTGGAACATTGACTTTCGCCAAACAACCCCATGTTCGCAGATAAGAGAGTTTTAACCTTTTCTTCTCCCATTCCTCGAATGGAGTTATCTCTTTGTTCTTTGTGGGGACTTGGTTCAGGACATGACATGCTGTCAATATCGCCTCCCCCCACCATGCCTTGGAGAGACCCGATGTATCTAACATGGCGTTAACCAAATCAGTTAGAGTACGGTTCTTTCTTTCGGCCACCCCATTTGACTGAGGTGAGTAGGGAGGAGTCCTCTCATGGATTATACCATGTTCTGCACAAAAAGCATCAAACTCATTGGAAAAATACTCTACACCACGGTCGGACCTAAGCCTCTTGATTTTTCGATCAAGTTGGTTTTCCACTTCAGCTTTGTAGATCTTGAAAAAGTTCAAAGCCTCATCCTTAGATTTCAGAAGATACACACAGCAGTATCTAGTGGAGTCATCAATTAACATCATGAAATATTTCTTTCCACCTTTTGTCAACACACCATTCATTTCACATAGATCTGAATGTATGAGCTCTAGTGGTGCAAGATTTCTTATTTCCGCAGTCGTGTGAGACTTACGAGGTTGCTTAGCTTGCACACACACTTGACACTTAGATCCCTTGACGGTGGTGAAACTAGGGATTAAGTTCAACTTTGCTAGTCGCGACATGCAACCAAAGTTAACATGACAAAGACGTGAATGCCACACATTGGATTCACTATTGTTGCAAATATGATTAACAACTTTATTGCAAACGTCTGATAAGGATAAATGAAACAAGCCTCCTGACTCATAGCCTTTACCAACAAAGGTTCCATACTTGGATATTACAAATTTATTCGACTCAAAGACAAGCTTGTAGCCATCTCTACACAGAAGAGATCCGCTAACAAGATTTTTATTGACGGAGGGGACATAATGCATGTTCTTCAGCCGCACGATCTTCCCCGAAGTAAACTTCAGATCGACCGTGCCAACACCACGAACAGAAGCACTTGAACCATTGCCCATCAGCACGGTTGAAGTCCCTGCAGTCTGATAAGACGAAAACATGGAAATATCACCGCATACATGCACATTAGCACCCGTGTCAATCAACCAGTCAGGAGAATGACATACTGAAAGAATAGTGGGAAATATACTATACCCAACATCCTTCATGTCAGTGTCTCCAATGACAACATTAGCGGTCTTGCCGCCTTTCCCAGGATTACGCTTGTCATAGCGATTAGGGCAACTAGGAGCCCAATGATCAGGATCCCCACACACATGACAAGCACCTTTCTTCTTGCCATTCTTCTTCTTGAAGTTCGTGTGTTGCACAGCCTTATTCTTCCCATCAAACTTTGCTTTACCATCAAACATGCCCTTGTTCTTGAACTTGTGGGGCTGGAAGTTCTGCTTCTGTACCACATTGGCACTCGATCCTCCCTCAATACCTCGAGCACGTGTGTCCTTTGCTCTCGCCTTTTCTTCCACATCAAGAGTGCCAATGAGATCCGGGACGGAAAACTCCTGCCTCTTATGCTTCAACAAGGTAGCAAAATTCCTCCATGAAGGAGGAAGCTTAGTGATGATACCTCCAGCAACACACTTGTCCGGTAGCATACAACTGAAGTGCTCAAGTTCTCTAGCAAATGACTATATCTCATGAGCTTCCTCAACCATGGAGCGCTCTTAAGTCATCCTGTAATCATAGAATTGCTCCATGATGTACAGCTCAGTGCCAGCATCTGAGACCCCAAACTTGGCCTCGAGTGCATCCCACATATCTTTTCCATTATCAATTGACGCATAAGCATCAACTATGTTCTCACCAAGAACACTCAAGAGAGCAGCCTTAAACAGAGTATCCATTTTCTGAAAAGCTTGTGCCTGTTGAGCATCAAGCTCTCCTTCAGGTTTGCTAAGAGTGGCGTCATAGCAACTCATGGTTTGAAACCATAAGACTGCTCTCACACACCACCTCTTATAGTGGATACCCTCAAACATAGGAGGTCTCATGGAAGCAGCAAAACCACTTGGGGGAAATTGCCTATAATAAGGTTTTTGGATTGTTGGAAATATGAGCAATTTACCGAATGATTTTATTAACAGAAATACTAGATAAAGCATGACTAATATAGTAGAGATAAAACAAGTCATGCGTTCCGACAGAGAGAAGGAAAATGGCTTCTGCATATATGAATCATAGCCTATCATATCTAAAGCAGACAGAATAGCAAGTAGCATATATGAAGTAGAACCTAACATGTGTAGGACAAGGACTAGAACAAGGAACCGTGGCAGAACCTTTAACAGGAAAGACAAGAACACGTACGGGACAACAGCAGCAGAAGCGCTGGACTTGTGGTTGGTGTCCTCGCCTGCCATGTCGTCGAGGAGGTCGTGGACATCGGGGAAGAAGTCGTCGTCGGGGAAGTCGTCATCGGCAACCAGATCGTCCCTGATGAAGCAGCCAGTAGTCGTGCTGAGCGCTCCCCAAAAACCTTATCACCCTTCTCCCATATAGGACTCAAAAGGTGCGGTTTCGGAGGCCTACTGTCCTGACCCGCGGTGCACGCCGCAAGCCGGGATGGGGAAGATCGTAGCAGCAATGCAGTGCTCAGGAACTTTGTGGCGAGAGGAAGGGGATCTTCTGGTGTGTCTCTTTGGAGAGGAGCGACCTCTCTTATATAGGCACAGGAGAAGGACGCGAAGAGGCTGCGACGGGAGGTGAAGCAACGAAGGGAGACGAAGCGAACAGGCAGTGGCTGAAGAGGCGCGCCGTTCGAATTCAGTGTCCACTACAGAAAACGTTTCAACTCCCACGTGACCTTTCGTATACCCATCGTGCGTGGCAAAAATTTAGACATCGGCTCGGCTCATTCCCGCAACCCGCGACGCGTCGTGACGAGGCGAGGCGAGGCGTGGCGTGGCGAGGCGGGCGGCGGCGGAGGAGCGCGCGTGGATGTCCCTCTTGTTCTCATGCTCATACATGTGGGGAAAGAACCTCCCTTATAAAGAGGTCCAACTCCCTCTAAACTAGCAATGTGGGACTAAACTTTTGTTCCACCTCTTGCCTTGCACAAATGGGCTGCGTGGGCCTCTAGGATTTATTAGGAATTTCTGAAACTGCTATTGGGCTAGGCGCAAAATAGAAAAAATTCCAGCACATCACCACCACAGCATCCATGGGAACAAGGTGTGAGTGACAACCTCCTTTTTAAAAACTTTGGCAACTTTATTTAAACAATAATCATGTCATTTATAGTAGATGGGATCAGAAAATTAGGAGAATTATCAGGCCACACCACTGATTCATATCCCTCAAAACAAAAACGTGCAAGATCGTGAGCACACCCATTAAATTCTCACACACAATGATTTATAGTTACCTTGCCGAAAGAACTCATCAACTTCTGACAATCATCGGTAATCAGTGCTCCCGATGATAACTCGGACGAATTCTGGATGGCTTGGGCAATATACATAGAATCAGTTTCAATTGCGACAGAAAAATGTTGGGAACGTTGCAAGGAAAATAAAAAAAATCTACGCACACGCAAGATCTATCCATGGAGATGCATAGCTATGAGAGGGGGAGAGCATCTACCACTACTAAAGAAAACCCTAGTAGTAGCGCTTGTTTTTAAGCTAGCAGTAGCGCTTGTGCAAGTGCTACCACTAAGACGCTACAACTAACTAGTAGAAGTAGCGCTGGAAAGGGAGCGCTACTGCTGTACCTAGTTAGCAGTAGCGCTTTTCTTTGGCAAGCGCTACTGATAGTACTGAGTAGAAGTAGCACTTCTTATGAAAAGCGCTGCTGCAAATTTTCCTATATTTTTAAAAATACAGCTTATTTTCGTTGTGGTTTTATATACAGTACTTTCATCATATGATTTTATGCCCATGATTAGTTATTATATATAACAATGGGTGAAATGAACGTGAAGTAGATTCAAGTGGAGGCAAAATGTGGTGCACATCAAAAGTACTACTAATCCAAACTAGGTCAACATATGGTGCATGTCGAAAGGACTACTAATCCAAACTTGACCTAGTTTGGATTAGTAGTACTTTCGACGTGCACCACATGTTGCCTCCACTTTAATCTAATCCATGTTCGTTTCACCTACTAAAATATATATATATATATATATATATATATATAATAACTCATCATGCTCATATAACAACTTAGCATCATGCATCATTGATCATAATAATAAATAACTCATCATTGGTATCATAATAACAAGTCATACTCATCATCATCGATCATACAACTTCTACTCGATACCACATCATCATCATAGTCATCTAACCAATCCTACTTAGTTGTTTTAATCACATGATCATGAGTATTATTAACTAGGACCTACTACCTTCTTTTAGGTAAAATAGCATAAAACAAGATAGGTGTTGGGGAACGCGGTAATTTCAAAAAAATTCCTACGCACACGCAAGATCATGGTGATGCATAGCAACAAGAGGGGAGAGTATCGTCTACGTACCCTCGTAGACCGTAAGAGGAAGCGTTATGACAACGCGGTTGATGTAGTTGAACGTCTTCATGATCGACCGATCTAGCACCGAAGGTACGACACCTCCGCGATCTGCACACGTTCGGCTCGGTGACGTCCCGCGAACTGACGATCCAGTAGAGCTTCAAGGGAGAGTTTCGTCAGCACGATAGCGTGATGACGGTGATGATGTTGCTACCAGAACAGGGATTCACCTAAGCACCGCTAGGATATAACCGAGGTGGATTATGGTGGAGGGGGCGCCGCACACGGCTAAGATATCAATGATCAACTTGTGTGTCTATGGGGTGCCCCCTCCTCCGTATATAAAGGAGTGGAGGAGGGGGAGAGGCCGGCCCTCCTAGGCGCGCCCCAAGGGGAGTCATACTCCCATCAGGAGTAGGACTCCAACCCTTCCAAGAGTAGGAGTAGGACAGAGGGAAGGAGGAGAGAGGGGGAAGGAAAGGGCCCCCTCCTTGTCCAATTCGGACTAGAGGGAGAGCGGGCGCGCGGCCTGCCCTCGCCGCCCCTCCTCTTCTCCACAAAGGCCCAATAGGCCCATTACACTGAAGGAAATATGCCCTAGAGGCAATAATAAAGTTATTATTTATTTCCTTATATCATGATAAATGTTTATTATTCATGCTAGAATTGTATTAACTGGAAACATAATACATGTGTGAATACATAGACAAACAAAGTGTCACTAGTATGCCTCTACTTGACTAGCTCGTTGATCAAAGATGGTTATGTTTCCTAGCCATAGACATGAGTTGTCATTTGATTAACGGGATCACATCATTAGGAGAATGATGTGATTGACTTGACCCATTCCGTTAGCTTAGCACTTCATCATTTAGTATGTTGCTATTGCTTTCTTCATGACTTATACATGTTCCTATGACTATGAGATTATGCAACTCCCGTTTACCGGAGGAACACTCTGTGTGCTACCAAACGTCACAACGTAACTAGGTGATTATAAAGGTGCTCTACAGGTGTGTCCGAAGGTACTTGTTGAGTTGGCGTATTTCGAGATTAGGATTTGTCACTCTGATTGTCGGAGAGGTATCTCTTGGCCCACTCGGTAATGCACATCACTATAAGCCTTGCAAGCATTGTAACTAATGATTTAGTTGCGGGATGATGTATTACGGAACAAGTAAAGAGACTTTCCGGTAACGAGATTGAACTAGGTATTGAGATACCAACGATCGAATCTCGGGCAAGTAACATACCGATGACAAAGGGAACAACGTATGCTGTTATGTGGTTTGACCGATAAAGATCTTCGTAGAATATGTGGGAGCCAATATGAACATCCAGGTTCCGCTATTGGTTATTAACCGGAGACATGTCTCGGTCATGTCTACATAGTTCTTGAACCCATAGGGTCCGCACACTTAAAGTTCGGTGACGATCGGTATTATGAGTTTTTGTGTTTTGATGTACCGAAGGTAGTTTGGAGTCCCGGATATGATCACGGACATGACGAGGAGTATCGAAATGGTCGAGATGTAAAGATTGATATATTGAACGACTATATTCGGACACCGGAAGTGTTCCGGGTGATTTAGGAGAAAACCGGAGTGCCGGATGGTTACCGGAACCCCCCGGGAGAAATAATGGGCCTTATGGGCCTCAGTGGAGAGAGAGAGGGCTGGCCTAGGGCAGGCCGCGCACCCCTCCCCCTCTGGTCCAAATTGGACTAGGAGAGGGGGGCGGCGCCCCCCTTTCCTTCTCCCTCTCCCCCTTCCTTTCCCCCTCCTAGTAGGAGTAGGAAAGAGGGGAGTCCTACTCCTACTAGGAGGAGGACTCCTCCTCCTGGCGCGCCATAGAGGGCCGGCCGGCCTTCCCCCTTGCCCCTTTATATACGGGGGCAGGGGGCATGTCTAGACAGACAAGTTGATCAGTTGATATATTCCAGCCGTGTGTGGTGCCCCCCTCCACCATATTCCACCTTGGTTATATCGTAGCGATGCTTAGTAGAAGCCCTGCGTCGGTAGCAACATCATCACCGTCATCACGCTGTCGTGCTGACGAAACTCTCCTGTGAAGCTTTGCTGGATCAGAGCTCGCGGGACGTCATTGAGTTGAACGTGTGCAGAACTCGGAGGTGCCATGCGTTCGGTACTTGGATCGGTCAGATCGTGAAGACGTACGGCTACATCAACTGCGTTGTGCTAACGCTTCCGCATTCGGTCTACGAGGGTACATGGACACACTCTCCCCTCTTGTTGCTATGCATCACCATGATCCTGTGTGTGCATAGGAATTTTTTTTGAAATTACTACGTTCCCCAATAGTGGCATCCGAGCCTGGTTTTATGCGTAGATGTTATATGCACGAGTAGAACACAAGTGAGTTATGGGCGATACAAGTCATACTGCTTACCAGCATGCCATACTTTGGTTCGGCGGTATTGTTGAATGAAGTGGCCCGGACTGACATTACGCGTACGCTTACGCGAGATTGGTTCTACCGACATGCGTTGCACACAGGTGGCTAGCGGGTGTCAGTTTCTCCAACTTTAGTTGAACCGAGTGTGGCTACGCCCGGTCCTTGAGAAGGTTAACCTAGCACTAACTTGATGAACTACCGTTGTGGTTTTGATGCGTAGGTAAGAACGGTTCTTGCTCAGCCCATAGCAGTCACGTAAAACTTGCAACAACAAAGTAGAGGACGTCTAACTTGTTTTTGCAGGGCATGTTGTGATGTGATATGGTCAAGACATGATGCTATATTTATTGTATGAGATGATCATGTTTTGTAACGGAGTTATCGGCAACTGGCAGGAGCCATATGGTTGTCGCTTTATTGTATGCAATGCAATCGCACTGTAATTGCTTTACTTTATTACTAAGCGGTAGCGATAGTTGTAGAAGCAATAGTTGGCGAGACGACAACGATGCTACGATGGAGATCAAGGTGTCGCGCTAGTGATGATGGTGATCATGACGGTGCTTTGGAGATGGAGATCACAAGCACAAGATGATGATGGCCATATCATATCACTTATATTGATTGCATGTGATGTTTATCTTTTATGCATCTTATTTTGCTTTGATTGATGGTAACATTATAAGATGATCTCTCACTAAATTTCAAGATAAAAGTGTTCTCCCTGAGTATGCACCGTTGCCAAAGTTCGTCGTGCCAAGACACCACATGATGATCGGGTGTGATAAGCTCTACGTTCATCTACAACGGGTGCAAGCCAGTTTTGCACACGCAGAATACTCGGGGTTAAACTTGATGAGCCTTGCATATGCAGATATGGCCTCCGAACACTAAGACTGAAAGGTCGAGCGTGAATCATATAGTAGATATGATCAACATAGTGATGTTCACCATTGAAAACTACTCCATCTCACCTGATGATCAGACATGGTTTAGTTGATTTGGATCACGTGATCACTTAGATGATCAGAGGGATGTCTATCTAAGTGGGAGTTCTTAAGTAATATGATTAATTGAACTTAAATTTATCATGAACTTAGTACCTGATAGTATTTTGCTTGTCTATGTTGATTGTAGATAGATGGCCCATGCTGTTGTTCCGTTGAATTTTAATGTGTTCCTTGAGAAAGCAAAGTTGAAAGATGATGGTAGCAATTACACGGACTGGGTCCGTAACTTGAGGATTATCCTCATTGCTGCATAGATGTAGCGACCAGACCTCAAACGGTCCAATCTCTATACTCCGGTGTCATCACTAGATCAGTAATGCTGACACCACACAATACTTGAAGGATTTATAGCAGAGTAGAAATCACACACTTATTACATCGAGTGTCTCAAAAGAGAACTTATTACAATAAATATGGCTTAAGGCCATCTAATAACGATAACAACGGAAGGCTTGGAAAATAAGTGAGTCCATCAACTCCAACGACATCACTGAGTATAGAACCACGACCTAAAACTCCTTAACCGTCGTCTGAAAAGTCTGCAACATTAACGTTGCAGCCCGAAAACGGGCCAACACATGGAATATGCTGGTAATGTAACACATAGAGAGTAATGGAATGAAACAGCTATTCTATATGCATATTTGGCTGGTGGAAAGCTCTATGGTTACAGTTTTGCGTAAAGCCAATTTTTCCCTACTGCAAAGGAATAAATTTATTTAACTATCATGGTGGTTGTTAAACATTGAGAATGGTTGACAGCATTCTCAATCCCAATTAAACATCATCATTAAACAAACCCAGCAAAATTAATTTTAGAGTAACATGTTGAGATTCACATGATAATCCAGGTACTAGATACTCAAGATGTCCATAACCGGGGACACGGCTAACCATGATTAGTTTATACACTCTGCAGAGGTTTGCGCACTTTTCCCCACAAGACTCGATCTCCTCCATTGGATTTCTCGCACTACATGGTGTTTGAGAAACGGATGACCGAGACATAGTCTTTCAGAAGCACTAGCACCTTACGATGGGTAGACCGTACCACCTACATCCCCTACATCTTCTAGTCTACCACTGTAAGAGTTCGCACGACTTAGTCAACTATGCTAGAGCCCATAATAGCTTGTGGCTGCACACGGAAGTTTCTAGCATGAATAATCTCATGATCCCTTTGAGCCTGGGTGGCGGTCCAAAAGAAAACAGGCAATCCTAGAATACCCAGGTGCCTCAATCCACCCAGATGTGTGTTTAGGTTGACACCTTAAGTAAACTATTAATTAATAAAGCTCACAACTGTCATGGATACACTCACTCAATCCACGTCTACTAGCATAGCATAGCAATAATAAGCAAACGTAGAGTAACTCCCAAAGGTTTGATAATAAACAGGTAATAGGTTCTACCTCAACTACTTCCCAAACCCACAATTTAATTAGATCCTAAAACATGCAAGGTGTGAGGATTGATCTAATGCAATAAAACTGGGTAGTAGGAGGTATGATCAAAGTGTTACTTGCCTTGCTGATGATCAGGGAAACCTAGCGATTCGAAGTAACAAGCGGCGCACTCCAGGTACTCTATCGCAAACAAACAAGCATACAATAAGTACTCAACTAATGCGTAGGTAAAACTCAAATAAGAGATCTAACCAGAAAGTTCAATTTAAGAACTCCGATAGGCAAAAAGAATCAAATCGAACGAAGCAACGAAAGACAAACGACAAAAGAAATAGGCTTCGTTTACTATTTTGGATCTAAGGCAATTTTTACAGTGGCAAAAACTTGTTTAAGTTGGTTAAATGGAAAGAGGTTTTTGAGATGAAACTCCAGGTGCTTGAATCGCCTGATTCCGATAAACGAGCGAAAAGATATACTAAAACGAAAATCGGATCAGAAATCGCGATCAGAAAAATCGCGGATTTAATCCGAGAAAAAGAAAAAACGACGAACGTTCGTTAAAACGAACGAACGGACAAACGCTCACTATTTAAATAAACCGGAAAACCGATCTATTTAAAAAAACCGAAACTAAAAAAATGATAAAACCGTCGGAAAACCGAACGGTTTTTCAAAAAAAGGCGGCGGGATCGAGGTAAACCTCGGGCGGCGGGTCCGGCGACGGCGGCGGCGGCGGCTCTGGCGACGACGGCGGCGGGCGGTGGCGGCTAGGGTTTCTGGGGGCTTCCGGTTGGGCCTCCCCGGCTTTTAAAGCCGGACGGGCCTTAGTGTCCGGGTCGGACACGGCCCGTAGGTCGGTTGCGCGTTTTTTTAAATAGTTACGCTGAGAAAAAAAACAAAAGGACTACTAAACGGACTCCAAAAATCCCGAAATAAATTTTCCCTGGCTTCTAAAATCAAGCCGCACAGGATGAACATTTATTTGGGGCCTAAATGCAATTTTGAAAAACGCACATTTTTTCCTAAATTCAAATAAAATAGCAAATAAAACCCAATAAAATCTTATTTGATTTTTTATTAAATCCTCAATATTTCTTTATTTTGGGAAAGTCATTTCATTCCCTCTCTCATAATTTTTTTATAATAGAAATAATTGAAGATAAAATAAATAAAATCAAATGATCCTATTTTCAAAATTTGAGACAACTCAAATATGAATAGAACGAAATCCCCAACTCTCTCCGAGGGTCCTTGAGTTGTGTGAAATTTCTAGGATCAACCAAAATGCAATAATTATGATATGCAATGATGATCTAGTGTATAACATTCCAAATTGAAAATTTGGGATGTTACAAACCTACCCCCCCTTAAGATGAATCTCGCCATCGAGATTCGGGTTGGCTAGAAAATAGGTGAGGGTGGTCTTTCAGCAAATCTTCCTCTCGTTCCTAGGTGGCTTCATCCTCCGTGTGGTGGCTCCACTGAACCTTGCAAAACTTGATAACCTTGTTGCGGGTGACTCGACTGGCATATTCTAGAATCTTAACTGGTTTCTCCTCATAGGTAAAATCACTGTCCAACTGAATTGATTCCAGTGGTACCGTATCCCTCAGCGGTATGTTAACCATTTCTGCGTGGCATTTCTTCAACTGGGATACATGAAACACGTCGTGAACTCCTCATAGTCCTTCGGGTAATTCCAACTTGTAGGCTACTTCTCCCATACTCTCCAAAACTTTGTACGGGCCTACAAAACAACGCGCTAGTTTTCCCTTAACTCCAAAGCGCTTAACTTCTCGAAGTGGAGATACTCGAAGATAAACTCGGTCTCCGACTTTGTAAACTGTCTCCTTGCGTTTAGAATCTGCATAACTCTTCTGCCTGGACTGAGCTACCTTCAGCCTATCACGAATCAATTTCACTTTCTGTTCAGACTCCTTTATCAGATCCGGTCCAAACAACTGGCGGTCTCCAACTTCATCCCAAGACAATGGGGTCCTACACCTCCTTCCGTACAAGGCTTCGAAAGGGGCCATCTTCAAACTGGTTTGATAGCTGTTGTTGTAAGAGAACTCTGCATATGGCAAATTCTCATCCCAACTAGATCCATAATCTAGCACATAAGATCTTAGCATATCCTCCAAAATCTGATTGACTCTCTCGGTCTGTCCATCTGTCTGCGGGTGGAAAGCTGTGCTAAACTCCAGTCTGGTTCCCAAAGTCTCATGCAACTGATTCCAGAACTTTGAGGTAAACTGGGTTCCTCTATCTGATACAATGCTCCTTGGAACTCCATGCAGACATACGATCCTGGTCATGTATATCTTTGCCAACTTTGCACTGGTATAGGTAGTCTTCACTGGAATGAAATGAGCTACCTTTGTCAAACGATCGACTACAACCCATATCGAGTCATAGCCTGAACGTGTTCTGGGCAATCCTGTAATAAAATCCATGCCTAGCTTATCCCACTTCCATTCGGGTATCGGCAATGGTTGTAGCAATCCTGCTGGCTTCTGATGCTCTGCCTTCACTCTCTGACATACATCACAAACTGCTACATATTCCGCAATATCCTTCTTCATTCCGGTCCACCAGAAAATATCCTTCAAATCCAAATACATCTTGGTATTTCCTGGGTGAATCGAGTATGGTGAGTCATGGGCCTCTTGCAGAATTAGCTTCCTAATCTCCGGATCATTTGGTACATAGACACGGTCTTCAAACCATAAGGTATCGTGCTCATCCTCACGAAATCCCTTAGCTTTTCCTTTGCTCATTTTCTCCTTAATAGAAGCAATTTCCTTGTCAGTCCTTTGAGCTTCTCTGATCTTATCCATCAAAGTAGACTGAATCTCCAATGCTGCTACATAGCCTCTTGGAACTATTTCCAAACATAGCTCTCGAAGATTTTCGGCTAACTCCCCTGGTAAATCTCCCGTCATTAGGGTGTTGACATGGCTCTTACGGCTTAATGCGTCAGCTACTACGTTAGCCTTTCCGGGGTGATAATGCAATTTCATATCATAATCCTTGATGAGCTCCAACCATCTCCTTTGTCTGAGGTTCAACTCCTTCTGTGTGAAAATATACTTCAAACTCTTGTGATCCGTGTACACCTCGCAATGGTTTCCAATCAGAAAATGTCTCCAAGTCTTCAATGCATGCACTACGGCTGCTAACTCCAAATCATGCGTAGCATAATTCAACTCATGAGGCTTAAGCTGTCGTGAGGCATATGAAACAACTCTGCCTTCCTGCATAAGCACTGCTCCAAGTCCTCGACGTGAAGCGTCGCAATACACCTCATAATCCTTGGTCTGATCCGGTAAAATCAACACGGGTGAGGTAACCAAACGTTTCTTCAACTCCTGAAAACTAGCCTCACATTCCTCCGTCCATATGAACTTGGTATCCTTCTTCAACAACTCCGTCATAGGCTTCGCAATCTTTGAGAAATTCTCAATAAACCTCCGGTAGTATCCTGCGAGTCCAAGAAAACTCCGGATCTCTCCCACGGTGGTTGGTGCTTCCCACTTGGTCACGGTATCAACTTTAGTGGGATCTACTGCTATACCTTCTCCGGATATAACGTGTCCGAGAAATCCAACTTCCTTCAACCAAAACTCACATTTGCTAAACTTGGCATATAATTGATGTTCTCTGAGCTTTCCAAGAACCAAACGCAAATGTTCCTTATGCTCCTCTTCATTCTTCGAGTAAACCAGGATATCATCAATGAACACTACGACGAACTTATCCAAGAACTCCATAAACACTTTGTTCATCATGTTCATAAAATATGCAGGTGCGTTAGTCAGACCAAATGACATAACGGTATACTCGTACAGCCCATACCTGGTGGTAAAAGCCGTCTTGGGTATATCCTGTTCCCGAATCTTCAACTGGTGGTATCCTGATCGCAGATCGATCTTGGAAAATACCTTAGCTCCTTGCAATCGATCAAACAGATCATTGATCATCGGTAGTGGGTACTTGTTCTTGATGGTTACTTCATTCAATCCTCGATAATCGACAACCATCCTTAACGATCCATCCTTCTTTTCCACTAGAAGTACTGGCGATCCCCAAGGTGAAGAACTTGGGCGAATATATCCTTTATCCAGTAACTCCTTAATCTGCTTCTTAATTTTCACCAAATCCTTTGCAGGCATCCTATATGGTCTCTTTGATATTGGCCCTGTGCCTGGCAAAAGCTCAATCAAAAACTCAATATCTCTATCCGGTGGCATGCCTGGCAACTCTTCTGGAAATACTTCAGGGAAATCCTTCACTACTGGTACTTCCTCCTGCACAACTCCGGTTAAACAATTTACTTGAGTCCTCTTTGGCACATGTCGGGATACATACTTGATCCTTCTCCCTTCTGGGGTGGTAAGTAAAATTGACTTACTGGCACATTCAATATTCCCTTCATACTTTGACAACCAATCCATGCCTAATATCACATCCAATCCTTGGGATTCCAACACTATTAGGTCTGAGGGAAAACATAGTTACCAATCCTTAATGGTAACCGATCACACCATAGACTAGCCATATATTCTGCTCCAGGCGAAGTTACTAACATGGGTGACCTAAGGGCTTGGGTTGGCAGTTTATACTTATCCACAAATCCCCTTGATATGTATGAATGCGATGCACCAGTATCGAAAAGAACGAGTGCAGTAAATGACTTAACCAAAAACTTACCGATTACTGCATCCGGCTGCTCTTCAACCTCCTCCACGTTAACGTGGTTCACCTGTCCCCTGTTGAAAGGGTTCGGCTTCTTCCCAGAGCTTCCATTGCCATTTCCATTCTGGGATTCAGGACATTCATTGGCATAATGTCCGGTCTTCTGGCACTTAAAACAAGTGACTTGGCTCAGGTCTTTCTTGGCTGGGGTTGATGGGTTGGTGCGGTTCTGGCCGTTGCTTCCTCCATTCCCATTACCATTCCTGGGGCCATTGTGATTGTGCGAGCTACCTCCTCCATGGGTATGCTGAAAATGTCCTCCCGGCCTAGGGGTAAATCGTGGCTTCTGCTGAGCTCCTGAATTGTACTTTCCTTGTGCATACTTCCTCTTGCGATTCTCAATTTGCTGCTGTTTCCCTTCAATCATAAGAGCACGATCTACCAACTCCTGGTAGTTGTTGAAGGTTGCTACCATCAACTGCATGCTCAACTCATCATTCAGTCCTTCCAGAAACTTCTCCTGCTTTGCTGCATCCGTAGCAACGTCATCTGGGGCATAACGTGCTAATTTACTAAAGTCCTCCACATACTGGCCAACTGTCCGTCCTCCTTGGTGCAAGTTACGAAACTCTCGCTTCTTCATGGCCATAGCTCCTGCTGAAACATGGGCAGTACGAAAAGCCTGCTGAAACTGGTCCCATGTGATAGTATCGACAGGGAAAGTGGCTATGAAATTCTCCCACCATGATGCTGCGGGTCCTTCAAGCTGATGTGCGGCAAACTTCACCTTCTCCGCATCCGTGCATCCTGCTGTGGTCAACTCTCTAGCTGTCTTGCAGAGCCAATCATCTGCTACTATCGGCTCAGTGCTACTGGAAAACACCGACGGATTCAGCCTAAGAAAACGGGCTAAGTGATCAACAGGTGGTGGTGGTGGGTTCTTGTTGTTGTTGTTGTTGTTGTTGTTGTTCCACTGGTTCTGATTCTGGACTAGTAACTGCATCAATGTGTTCTGCTGCTGGATCAACTGAGTGAGCTCCGGTGGAAAGGTAAATCCGGGGTCACGTCTCGGAGGCATCTGAGGGTTTAGAAAAGATGAGATTTAAGAATATAGGGGGTCTAAAGAGAAAACACTACCCATATGCACATGAGGCAAAAGCAAACAATTCACTTCATTTAATCAATCAAACAAGGGCATACAATCGATCTAACTATCGCAAAAGTGCTCGGACTACTATATTTACATGGTGGACTACTACTACTGTTGGGGTGGTCTACTAGAAATATTCTTCGGTTGCAGACTCCATGATATCTGCTCCAGCTTCATCAACATAGTCATCATCGCTATCATCTGGATCCGAGTCGGTGTCGTCGATGATGATGTAGTCTTCCGGGCGAATCTCCTTGGGTTCTTCGTCTTCTTCTACTGGTGTAGGGCCTCCCATAAATATTCCAATCTTCTTGATCAGATCGTCATTCTTTCCACTAATACTTCAATTTCTTCTTCAAAATCTTCACGTGTAGCCTTGAGTTCTTCCTCCAGTTCCTTGATTCTTGTCTTTGCCTTCTTCAGGTCTATCATGTCGGCGCACATCTGGTTCTCCTGACGTCGAATGTGCTGGTTTAACTCCTGGATAAAAGCTGCAATGGATCTATCCTTTCTGGTGCTGATCATCTCCCAGTGCTCATCTCGGCGCCCACAAATCTGGTAGATAGTATCCTTGAGATCATTGCGGTAGACTTCTCCAATGCGTCCCATGGCGATGTGAGCTGCCATGCTCTTTCCTAGATTCCAAGTTGGTGCATCGAAAGAAAACTCTATGGGCTCAGTGACTGGCATGAACGTCCTTCCTGGAACTTGAACTTGAATCATCCAGCGCTCTTCTTCAGGTAGAGTGGCGTTGTAGGTTCCGGTGAAGCTTGGTACTCCTATGTTCAGGTATCTAGTGACTTCCTTCAAGTGACGTCCAAAGGGTGTATCTTCATCCGGTTGAGTGAACTTGTTCCTTGCATCCGCCATCCTAAAAGAGTAGAAAAGATGAGAGGTCAGAAGAGAAGAGAGTGAGTAGTGATCTAGGTCTTTAGCTTAGTGGTCGTGTCCTACAGTCAGCGTGTGCTCTGATACCATCTTGTAGCGACCAGACCTCAAACGGTCCAATCTCTGTGCTCCGGTGTCATCCCTGGATCAGTAATGCTGACACCACACAGTACTTGAAGGATTTATAGCAGAGTAGCAATCACACACTTATTACATCGAGTGTCTCAAAAGAGAACTTATTACAATAAATATGGCTTAAGGCCATCTAATAACGATAACAGCGGAAGGCTTGGAAGATAAGTGAGTCCATCAACTCCAACGGCATCACTGAGTATAGAACCACGACCTAAAACTCCTTAATCATCGTCTGAAAAGTCTGCAACATTAACGTTGCAGCCCGAAAACGGGTCAGCACATGGAATATGCTGGCAATGTAACACATAGAGAGTAATGGAATGAAACAGCTATTCTATATGCATATTTGGCTGGTGGAAAGCTCTATGGTTACAGTTTTGCGTAAAGCCAATTTTTCCCTACTGCAAAGGAATAAATTTATTTAACTATCATGGTGGTTGTTAAACATTGAGAATGGTTGACAGCATTCTCAATCCCAATTAAACATCATCATTAAACAAACCCAGCAAAATTAATTTTAGAGTAACATGTTGAGATTCACATGATAATCCAGGTACTAGATACTCAAGATGTCCATAACCGGGGACACGGCTAACCATGATTAGTTTATACACTCTGCAGAGGTTTGCGCACTTTTCCCCACAAGACTCGATCTCCTCCATTGTATTTCTCGCACTACATGGTGTTTGAGAAACGGATGACCGAGACATAGTCTTTCAGAAGCACTAGCACCTTACGTTGGGTAGACCGTACCACCTACATCCCCTACATCTGCTAGTCTACCACTGTAAGAGTTCGCACGACTTAGTCAACTATGCTAGAGCCCATAATAGCTTGTGGCTGCACACGGAAGTTTCTAGCTTGAATAATCTCATGATCCCTTTGAGCCTGGGTGGCGGTCCAAAAGAAAACAGGCAATCCTGGAATACCCAGGTGCCTCAATCCACCCAGATGTGTGTTTAGGTTGCCACCTTAAGTAAACCATTAATTAACAAAGCACACAACTATCATGGATACACTCACCCAATCCACGTCTACTAGCATAGCATAGCAATAATAAGCAAACGTAGAGTAACTCCCAAAGGTTTGATAATAAACAGGTAATAGGTTCTACCTCAACTACTTCCCAAACCCACAATTTAATTAGATCCTAAACATGCAAGGTGTGAGGATTGATCTAATGCAATAAAACTGGGTAGTAGGAGGTATGATCAAAGTGTTACTTGCCTTGCAGATGATCCGGGAAACCTAGCGATTCGAAGTAACAAGCGGCGCACTCCGGGTACTCTATCGCAAACAAACAAGTATACAATAAGTACTCAACTAATGCGTAGGTAAAACTGAAATAAGAGATCTAACCAGAAAGTTCAATTTAGGAACTCCGGTTGGCAAAAAGAATCAAATCGAACGAAGCAACGAAAGACAAACGACAAAAGAAACAGGCTTCATTTACTATTCTGGATCTAAGGCAATTTTTACAGTGGCAAAAACTTGTTTAAGTTGGTTAAACGGAAAGAGGTTTTCGAGACGAAACTCCAGGCGCTTGAATCACCTGATTCCGATAAACGAGCGAAAAGATATACTAAAACGAAAATTGGATCAAAAATCACGATCAGAAAAATCGCGGATTTAGTCCGAGAAAAAGAAAAAACGACGAACGTTCGTTAAAACGAACGAACGGATGAACGCTCACTATTTAAATAAACCGGAAAACCGATCTATTTAAAAAAACCGAAACTAAAAAAACGACAAAACCATCGGAAAACCGAACGGTTTTTCAAAAAAAAACGGCAGCGGTATCGAGGTAAACCTTGGGCGGCGGCGGGCGGCGGCTCCGGCGGCGACGGCAGCGGGCGATGGCGGCTAGGGTTTGGGGGGCTTCCGGCTGGGCCTCCCCTGCTTTTAAAGCCGGACGGGCCTTAGTGTCCGGGTCGGACACGGCCCGTAGGTCGGTTGCGCGTTTTCTTTAAATAGTTACACTCAGAAAAAAAACAAAAGGACTGCTAAACGGACTCCAAAAATCCCAAAATAAATTTTCCCCGGCTTCTAAAATCAAGCCGCACAGGAGGAACATTTATTTGGGGCCTAAATGAAATTTTGAAAAACGCACATTTTTTCCTAAATTCAAATAAAATAGCAAATAAAACCCAATAAAATCTTATTTGATTTTTTATTAAATCCTCAATATTTCTTTATTTTGGGAAAGTCATTTTATTTCCCCTCTCATAATTTTTTTATAATAGAAATAATTGAAGATAAAATAAATAAAATCAAATGATCCTATTTTCAAAATTTGAGACAACTCAAATATGAAAAGTACGAAATCCCCAACTCTCTCCGAGGGTCCTTGAGTTGTGTGAAATTTCTAGGATCAACCGAAATGCAATAATTATGATATGCAATGATGATCTAGTGTATAACATTCCAAATTGAAAATTTGGGATGTTACAATAGAAGAATTACGTCCTGGAAGCTCCGCTGGGTGCCAGGCCTGCTGCAGATGCTATTGATAACGTTAAGAACATCTGGCAGAGTAAAGTTGATGACTACTCGATAGTTCAGTGTGCCATGCTTTACGGCTTAGAACCGGGACTTCAACGACGTTTTGAACGCCATGGAGCATATGAGATGTTCCAGGAGTTGAAGTTAATATTTCAAGCAAATGTCCGGATTGAGAGATATGAAGTCTCCAATAAGTTCTATAGCTACAAGATGGAGGAGAATAGTTCTGTCGGTGAACATATACTAAAAATGTCTGGATATCATAATCACTTGACTCAACTAGGAGTTAATCTTCCTGTTGATAGTGTCATTGACAGAGTTCTTCAATCACTGTCACCAAGCTACAAGAGCTTCGTGATGAACTATAATATGCAAGGGATGAATAAGACAATTCCCGAGCTCTTCGCAATGCTAAAGGTAGCAGAGGTAGTAATCAAGAAGGAGCATCAAGTGTTGATGGTCAACAAGACCACCAGTTTCAAGAAAAAGGGTAAAAGGAAGAAGAAGGGGAACTTCAAGAAGAACAGCAAACAAGTTGCTGCTCAGGAGAAGAAACCCAAGTGTGGACCTAAGCCTGAGATTGAGTGCTTCTACTGCAAACAGACTGGTCACTGCTACCTCTTGAGCTTGCGTTGGATTTCCCCGAAGAGGAAGGGATGATGCAGCAGAGTAGCGTAAGTATTTCCATCAGTTTTTGAGAACCAAGGTATCAATCCAATAGGAGGCCACACTCAAGTCCCTCGTACCTGCACAAAACGATAGCTACTCGCAACCAACGCGATTAGGGGTTGTCAATCCCTTCACGGTCAGTTACGAGAGTGAGATCTGATAGATATAATATTTTTGGTATTTTTGATATAGAGATGCAAAGTAAAAAGTAAAAGGCAATGTAAAAAGCAAAGCAAGATTAAAGTGATGGAGATTGATATGATGAAAATAGACCCGGAGGCCATAGGTTTCACTAGTGGCTTCTCTCAAGAGCATAAGTATTCTACGGTGGGTGAACAAATTACTGTTGAGAAATTGACAGAATTGAGCATAGTTATGAGAATATCTAGGCATGATCATGTATATAGGCATCACGTCCGTGACAAGTAGACCGAAACGATTCTGCATCTACTACTATTACTCCACTCATCGACCGCTATCCAGCATGCATCTAGAGTATTAAGTTAAAAACAGAGTAACGCTTTAAGCAAGATGACATGATGTAGAGAGATAAATTCATGCAATATGAAATAAACCCCATCTTGTTATCCTCGATGGCAATGATACAATACGTGCCTTGCTGCCCCTTCTGTCACTGGGAAAGGACACCGCAAGATCGAACCCAAAGCTAAGCACTTCTCCCATGGCAAGAACTACCAATCTAGTTGGCCAAACCAAACAGATAATTCGAAGAGACTTGCAAAGATAATCAATCATACATAAAAGAATTCAGAGAAGATTCAAATATTATTCATAGATAGACTTGATCATAAACCCACAATTCATCGATCTCAACAAACACACCGCAAAAAGAAGATTACATCGAATAGATCTCCACGAGAGAGGGGGAGAACTTTGTATTGAGATCCAAAAAGAGAGAAGAAGCCATCTAGATACTAACTATGGACCCAAAGGTCTGAGGTAAACTACTCACACTTCATCGGAGGGGCTATGATGATGTAGAAGCCCTCCGTGATGACGGCCCTCTCCGACGGAGCTCCGGAACAGGCCCCAAGATGGGATCTCGTGGATACAGAAAGTTGCGGCGGTGGAATTAGGTTTTTGGCTCCCCTTCTGATCGTTTGGGGGTATGCAGGTATATATAGGAGGAAGAAGTACGTCGGTGGAGCTCCGAGGGGCCCACAAGGCAGGGGGGCGCGCCCTAGGGGGGGCGCCCCCCACCCTCGTGACCGCCTCTCTGATGCCTTGGCGTAGGGTCCAAGTCTCCTGGATCACGTTCGGTGAGAAAATCACGTTCCCGAAGGTTTCATTCCGTTTGGACTCTGTTTGATATTCTGTTTCTTCGAAACACTGAAATAGGAAAAAAAACAACAATTCTGGGCTGGGCCTCCGGTTAATAGGTTAGTCCCAAAAATAATATAAAAGTGGAAAATAAAGCCCAATATAGTCCAAAACAGTAGATAATATAGCATGGAGCAATCAAAAATTATAGATACGTTGGAGACGTATCAGGCATCCCCAAGCTTAATTCCTGCTCGTCCTCGAGTAGGTAAATGATAAAAAGAGAATTTTTGATGCGGAGTGCTACTTGACATATTTTCAATGAAAATCTTATTGATTGTGATATGAATATTCAGATTAGAAAGATTCAAGACAAAAGTTTATATTGACATAAAAATAATAATACTTCAAGCATACTAACAAAGCAATTATGTCTTCTCAAAATAACATGGCCAAAGAAAGTTATCCCTATAAAATCATATAGTCTGGCTATGCTCTAACTTCACCACACAAAGTATTTAAATCATGCACAACCCCGATGACAAACCAAGCAATTGTTTCATACTTTAACATTTTCAAAACTTTTTCAATCTTCACGCAATACATGAGCGTGAGCCATGGATATAGCACTATATGTGGAATAGAATGGTGGTTGTGGAGAAGACAAAAAGAGGGGAAGATAGTCTCACATCAACTAGGCGTATCAACGGGCTATGGAGACGCCCATCAATAGATATCAATGTGAGTGAGTAGGGATTGCCATGCAACGGATGCACTAGAGCTATAAGTATATGAAAGCTCAAAAAGAAACTAAGTGGATGTGCATCCAACTCGCTTGGTCACGAAGACCTAGGGCAATTTTGAGGAAGCCCATCATTGGAATATACAAGCCAAGTTCTATAATGTAAAATTCCCACTAGTATATGAAAGTGATAACATGAGAGACTCTCTACTATGAAGATCATGGTGCTACTTTGAAGCACAAGTGTGGTAAAAGGATAGTAACATTGTCCCTTCTCTATTTTTCTCTCATTTTTTATTTGGGCCTTTTCTCTTTATTGTGGCCTCTTTTATTTCTCCTTTTTTTGGGGCTTCTTTGGCCTCTTTTATTTATTTTTTCGTCCGGAGTCTCATCCCGACTTGTGGGGGAATCATAGTCTCCATCATCCTTTCCTCACTGGGACAATGCTCTAATAATGATGATCATCACACTTTTATTTTTCTTAAAACTCAACAATTACAACTTGATACATAGAACAAAATATGACTCTATAGGAATGCCTCCTGCGGTGTACTGGGATATGCAATATGACAATGATGGAGTGTGTCATAATAAACGGAACAGTGGAAAGTTGCATGGCAATATATCTCGGAATGGCCATGGAAATGCCATAATAGGTAGGTATGGTGGCTGTTTTGAGGAAGGTATATGGTGGGTGTATGATACCGGCGAAAGGTGCGCGGTATTAGAGAGGCTAGCAAAGTTGGAAGGGTGAGAGTGCGTATAATCCCTGGACTCAACATTAATCATAAAGAACTCATATACTTATTGCAAAAATCTACAAGGTATCAAAGAAAAGTAATACGCGCATGCTCCTAGGGGGATAGATTGGTAGGAAAAGACCATCGCTCGTCCCCGACCGCCACTCATAAGGAAGACAATCAATAAATAAATCATGCTCCGACTTCATCACATAACGGTTCACCATACGTGCATGCTACGGGAATCACAAGCTTCAACACAAGTATTTCTCAAATTCACAACTACTCAACTAGCATGACTTTAATATTATCACCTCCATATCTCAAAACAATTATCATGCTTCAATCTTTTCTTAGTATTCAACAGACTCAAAAGAAAGTTTCACAAATCTTGAATACGAAGCATATTATTATTAAGCAAATTACCATGCTATTAAGAGACCCAAAATAATTTAGTAATGCATGAAGATCAATAGTTTCTTTAAAACAAATCCACCACAGTGCTCTAAAAGATCTAAGTGAAGCACATAGAGCAAAATTATAGCGCTCAAAAGATATAATTGAAGCACATAGAGCAAAACTACTTAGCTCAAAAGATATAAGTGAAGCACATAGAGCAAAATTATAACGCTCAAAAGATATAAGTGAAGCACATAGAGCAAAACTACATAGCTCAAAAGATATAAGTGAAGCACATAGAGTATTCTATCAGATTCTAATTCATGTATGGATCTCTCAAAAGGTGTGTAAATCAAGGATGATTGTGGCACACTAACAAAAAAAGACACAAATAATACAAGACGCTCCAAGCAAAACACATATCATGTGGTGAATAAAAATATAGCTCCAAGTAAAGTTACCGATAGAAGTGGACGAAAGAGGGGATGCCTTCCGGGGCATCCCCAAGCTTTGGCTTTTAGGTGTCCTTAGATTATCTTGGGGGTTCCATGGGCATCCCCAAGCTTAGGCTCTTGCCGCTCCTTGTTCCATAATCCATCAAATCCTTACCCAAAACTTGAAAACTTCACAACACAAAACTTAAGGTAGAAAACTCGTGAGCTCCGTTAGCGAAAGAAAAAAAGACCACTTGAAGGTACTGTAATGAACTCATTCTTTATTTATATTGGTGTTAAACCTACTGTATTCAAACTTCTCTATGGATTATAAACTATTTTACTAGCCATAGATTTATCAAAATAAGCAAACAACACACGAAAAACAGAATCTGTCAAAAACAGAACAATCTGTAGTAATCTGTAGCTAGAGCAAGATCTGGATCCCAAAAAATTCTAAAATAAATTGCTCGACGTGAATAATTTATATATAATCATCTTCAAAAAGAATTAACTAAATATCACTTTTCAAATAAAAATGACAGCAGTTCTCGTGAGCGCTAAAGTTTCTGTTTTTACAGCAAGTTCAACAAGACTTTCCCCAAGTCTTCCAACGGTTCTACTTGGCACAAACACTAATTAAACACAAAAAACACAACCGAAACAGAGTCTAAATAATTTATTTATTACTAAACAGGAGAAAAAAGCAAGGAATAAAAATAAAATTGGGTTGCCTCCCAACAAGCGCTATCGTTTAACGCCCCTAGCTAGGCATAAAAGCGAGGATAGATCTAGGTATTGCCATCTTTGGTAGGCAATCCATAAGTGGCTCTCATGATAGTTTCATATGGAAATTTTATTTTCTTTCTTAGAAAGTGTTCCATGCCCTTTTTAATGGAAATTAAAATCTAATATTCCCTTCCTTCATATCAATAATTGCACCAACCGTTCTAAGGAAAGGTCTACCAAGAATAATAGGGCAAGAAGGATTGCAATCTATATCAAGAACAATGAAATCTACGGGCACATAATTCCTATTTGCAACAATAATAACATCATTAATCCTTCCCATAGGTTTCTTAATAGTAGAATCCGCAAGATGCAAGTTTAGAGAGCAATCATCAAAATCACGGAAACCTAGCAAATCACACAAAGTTTTGGGGATAGTGGAGACACTAGCACCCAAATCACACAAAGCATAAAACTCATGATTTTTAATTTTAATTTTAATAGTTGGTTCCCACTCATCATAGAGTTTTGTAGGGATAGAAACTTTCAACTCAAGTTTTTCTTCATAAGATTGCATAAGGCATCAACAATATGTTCGGTGAAGGCTTTCTTTTGACTATAAGCATGTGGAGAACTTAGCACGGATTGCAACCAGGAAATACAATCAATTATAGGGCAACTTTCATAATTAAATTCCTTTAAATCCAATATAGTGGGTTTAGCAACATCTAAATTTTTATTTCTTTCAATCCCACTTTCATCAATTTCATCATAAAGATCTAAATACTCCGAATTTTTAGAACGCCTTCTAGGTAAAGGAAGATCATATTCAGTTTCATCAAGATTCATATTGCAAAATAAAGATTTAATAGGAGACACATCAATAACTTTTAGATCTTCATCTTGATTTTCATAGGAATGGGAAGAACACGCTTTAATAAAGGCATCTTTGGAAGCACGCATCCTAGCGGTTCTTTCCTTGCACTCATCAATGGAAATTCTCATGGCTTTGAGAGACTCATTGATAGCATGCTTAGGAGGAATAGATCTAAGCTTTAAAGAATCAACCTCAAGAGAAATTCTATCAATGTTCCTAGCCAAATCATCAACTTTAAGCAATTTCTCTTCAAGCAAAGCATTAAAATTCTTTTGTGAAGTCATAAACTCTTTAACACTATTCTCAAATTCAGAGGGCATCTTATTATAATTTCCATAAGAGTTGTTGTAGGAATTCCCATAATTATTAGAAGGATTACTAGTATATGGCCTAGGATTAAAATTCCCTCTATAAGCGTTGTTACCAAAATTATTTCTACCAACAAAATTCACATCCATAGATTCATCGTTATTCTCAATCAAAGTAGACAAAGGCATATCATTAGGATCAGAAGAAACACTCTTAGTAGCAAACAATTTCATAAGTTCATCCATCTTTCCACTCAACACATTGATTTCTTCTATTGCATGCACTTTTTTATTAGAAGATCTTTCAGTATGCCATTGAGAATAATTAACCATAATATTATCTAGGAGTTTAGTAGCATCTCCTAAAGTGATTTCCATAAAAGTACCTCCCGCGGCCGAATCTAAAAGATTTCTAGAAGCAAAATTCAATCCGGCATACAAATTTTGTATAATCATCCACAAATTCAAACCATGAGTAGGGCAATTACATATCATTAATTTCATTCTCTCCCAAGCTTGTGCAACATGTTCATGATCAAGTTGTTTAAAATTCATAATACCGTCTCTAAGAGAGATGATCTTAGCGGGAGGGAAATACTTAGAGATAAAAGCATCTTTGCACTTGTTCCAAGAATCAATACTATTTTTAGGCAAAGATGAAAACCAAGCTTTAGCATGATCTCTAAGCGAAAAAGGAAATAGCTTCAATTTAACGACATCATTATCGACATCTTTTTTCTTCTATATATCACATAAATCAACGAAGCTATTCAGATAAGTAGCGGCATCTTCACTAGGAAGGCCGGCGAATTGATCTTTCATAACAAGATTCAACAAAGCAGTATTGATTTGACAAGATTCAGTATTAGCAAGAGGAGCAATTAGAGTGCTAAGGAAATAATTATTATTGGTATTGGTTAAGTCACACAATTTGGTAGTATCTTGAGCCATCGCGACAAACAAGCAATCCAACACACGGGCAAACAAAAGCAAACGGGCAAAAGAGGCAAATAGAGAGGGAGGATAGAGAGAGAGAGAGGGCGAATAAAACGGCAAGGGTGAAGTGGGGGAGAGGAAAACGAGAGGCAAATGGCAAATAATGTAATGCGAGAGATAGGGATTGTGATGGGTACTTGGTATGTTGACTTTTTGCGTAGACTCCCCGGCAACGGCGTCGGAAATTCTTCTTGCTACCTCTTGAGCTTGCGTTGGATTTCCCCAAAGAGGAAGGGATGATGCAGTAGAGTAGCGTAAGTATTTCCCTCATTTTTTGAGAACCAAGGTATCAATCCAGTAGGAGGCCACGCTCAAGTCCCTCATACCTGCACAAAACAATAGCTACTCGCAACCAACACGATTAGGGGTTGTCAATCCCTTCATGGTCACTTACGAGAGTGAGATCTGATAGATATAATATTTTTGGTATTTTTGATATAGAGATGCAAAGTAAAAAGTAAAAGGCAATGTAAAAAGCAAAGCAAGATTAAAGTGATGGAGATTGATATGATGAGAATAGACCCGGAGGCCATAGGTTTCACTAGTGGCTTCTCTCAAGAGCATAAGTATTTTACGGTGGGTGAACAAATTACTGTTGAGAAATTGACAGAATTGAGCATAGTTATGAGAATATCTAGGCATGATCATGTATATAGGCATCACGTCCGTGACAAGTAGACCAAAACGATTCTGCATCTACTACTATTACTCCACTCATCGACCGCTATCCAGCATGCATCTAGAGTATTAAGTTAAAAACAGAGTAACGCTTTAAGCAAGATGACATGATGTAGAGAGATAAATTCATGCAATATGAAATAAACCCCATCTTGTTATCCCCGATGGCAATGATACAATACGTGCCTTGCTGCCCCTTCTGTCACTGGGAAAGGACACCGCAAGATCGAACCCAAAGCTAAGCACTTCTCCCATGGCAAGAACTACCAATCTAGTTGGCCAAACCAAACAGATAATTCGAAGAGACTTGCAAAGATAACCAATCATACATAAAAGAATTCAGAGAAGATTCAAATATTATTCATAGATAGACTTGATCATAAACCCACAATTCATTGATCTCAACAAACACACCGCAAAAAGAAGATTACATCGAATAGATCTCCACGAGAGAGGGGGAGAACTTTGTATTGAGATCCAAAAAGAGAGAAGAAGCCATCTAGATACTAACTATGGACCCGAAGGTCTGAGGTAAACTACTCACACTTCATCGGAGGGGCTATGATGATGTAGAAGCCCTCCGTGATGACGGCCCTCTCCGACGGAGCTCCGGAACAGGCCCCAAGATGGGATCTCGTGGATACAGAAAGTTGCGGTGGTGGAATTAGGTTTTTGGCTCCCCTTCTGATCATTTGGGGGTATGTAGGTATATATAGGAGAAAGAAGTACGTCGGTGGAGCTCCGAGGGGCCCACAAGGCAGGGGGCGCGCCCTAGGGGGGGCGCCCCCACCCTCGTGACCGCCTCTCTGATGCCTTGGCGTAGGGTCCAAGTCTCTTGGATCACGTTCGGTGAGAAAATCACGTTCCCGAAGGTTTCATTCCGTTTGGACTCCGTTTGATATTCTGTTTCTTCGAAACACTGAAATAGGAAAAAAACAACAATTCTGGGCTGGGCCTCTGGTTAATAGGTTAGTCCCAAAAATAATATAAAAGTGGAAAATAAAGCCCAATATAGTCCAAAACAGTAGATAATATAGCATGGAGCAATCAAAAATTATAGATACGTTGGAGACGTATCAGGCATCCCCAAGCTTAATTCCTGCTCGTCCTCGAGTAGGTAAATGATAAAAAGAGAATTTTTGATGCGGAGTGCTACTTGACATATTTTTAATGAAAATCTTATTAATTGTGATATGAATATTCAGATTAGAAAGATTCAAGACAAAAGTTTATATTGACATAAAAATAATAATACTTCAAGCATACTAACAAAGCAATTATGTCTTCTCAAAATAGCATGGCCAAAGAAAGTTATCCCTATAAAATCATATAGTCTGGCTATGTTCTAACTTCACCAAACAAAGTATTTAAATCATGCACAACCCCGATGACAAGCCAAGCAATTGTTTCATACTTTAACATTTTCAAAACTTTTTCAATCTTCACACAATACATGAGCGTGAGCCATGGATATAGCACTATATGTGGAATAGAATGGTGGTTGTGGAGAAGACAAAAAGAGGGGAAGATAGTCTCACATCAACTAGGCGTATCAACGGGCTATGGAGACGCCCATCAATAGATATCAATGTGAGTGAGTAGGGATTGCCATGCAACGGATGCACTAGAGCTATAAGTATATGAAAGCTCAAAAAGAAACTAAGTGGATGTGCATCCAACTCGCTTGGTCACGAAGACCTAGGGCAATTTTGAGGAAGCCCATCATTGGAATATACAAGCCAAGTTCTATAATGTAAAATTCCCACTAGTATATGAAAGTGATAACATGAGAGACTCTCTACTATGAAGATCATGGTGCTACTTTGAAGCACAAGTGTGGTAAAAGGATAGTAACATTGTCCCTTCTCTATTTTTCTCTCATTTTTTATTTGGGCCTTTTCTCTTTTTTATGGCCTCTTTTATTTCTCCTTTTTTTGGGGCTTCTTTGGCCTCTTTTATTTATTTTTTCGTCCGGAGTCTCATCCCGACTTGTGGGGGAATCATAGTCTCCATCATCCTTTCATCACTAGGACAATGCTCTAATAATGATGATCATCACACTTTTATTTTTCTTACAACTCAACAATTACAACTCGATACTTAGAAAAAAATATGACTCTATAGGAATGCCTCCTGCGGTGTACTGGGATATGCAATATGACAATGATGGAGTGTGTCATAATAAACGGAACGGTGGAAAGTTGCATGGCAATATATCTCGGAATGGCTATGGAAATGCCATAATAGGTAGGTATGGTGGCTGTTTTGAGGAAGGTATATGGTGGGTGTATGATACCGGTGAAAGGTGCGCGGTATTAGAGAGGCTAGCAAAGGTGGAAGGGTGAGAGTGCGTATAATCCATGGACTCAACATTAGTCATAAAGAACTCATATACTTATTGCAAAAATCTACAAGTTATCAAAGAAAAGTAATACGCCCATGCTCCTAGGGGGATAGATTGGTAGGAAAAGACCATCGCTCGTCCCCGACCGCCACTCATAAGGAAGACAATCAATAAATAAATCATGCTCCAACTTCATCACATAACGGTTCACCATACGTGCATGCTACGGGAATCACAAGCTTCAACACAAGTATTTCTCAAATTCACAACTACTCAACTAGCATGACTTTAATATTATCACCTCCATATCTCAAAACAATTATCATGCTTCAATCTTTTCTTAGTATTCAACAGCTCAAAAGAAAGTTTCACAAATCTTGAATACCAAGCATATTATTATTAAGCAAATTACCATGCTATTAAGAGACTCCCAAAATAATTTAAGTGAAGCATGAGAGATCAATAGTTTCTTTAAAACAAATCCACCATCGTGCTCTAAAAGATCTAAGTGAAGCACATAGAGCAAAATTATAGCGCTCAAAAGATATAATTGAAGCACATAGAGCAAAACTACTTAGCTCAAAAGATATAAGTGAAGCACATAGAGCAAAATTATAATGCTCAAAAGATATAAGTGAAGCACATAGAGCAAAACTACATAGCTCAAAAGATATAAGTGAAGCACATAGAGTATTCTATCAGATTCTAATTCATGTATGGCTCTCTAAAAAGGTGTGTAAAGCAAGGATGATTGTGGAACACTAACAAAAAAAGACACAAATAATACAAGACGCTCCAAGCAAAACACATATCATGTGGTGAATAAAAATATAGCTCCAAGTAAAGTTACCGATAGAAGTGGACGAAAGAGGGGATGCCTTCCGGGGCATCCCCAAGCTTTGGCTTTTAGGTGTCCTTAGATTATCTTGGGGGTTCCGTGGGCATCCCCAAGCTTAGGCTCTTGCCGCTCCTTGTTCCATAATCCATCAAATCCTTACCCAAAACTTGAAAACTTCACAACACAAAACTTAAGGTAGAAAACTCGTGAGCTCCGTTAGCGAAAGAAAAAAAAAGACCACTTCAAGGTACTGTAATGAACTCATTCTTTATTTATATTGGTCTTAAACCTACTGTATTCAAACTTCTCTATGGATTATAAACTATTTTACTAGCCATAGATTTATCAAAATAAGCAAACAACACACGAAAAACAGAATCTGTCAAAAACAGAATAGTCTGTAATAATCTGTAGCTAGCACAAGATCTGGATCCCCAAAAATTCTAAAATAAATTGCTCGACGTGAGTAATTTATATATTAATAATCTTCAAAAAGAATTAACTAAATATCACTTTCCAAATAAAAATGACAGCAGTTCTCGTGAGCGCTAAAGTTTCTGTTTTTTACAGCAAGTTCAACAAGACTTTCCCCAAGTCTTCCAACGGTTGTACTTGGCACAAATACTAATTAAACACAAAAAACACAACCGAAACAGAGGCTAAATAATTTATTTATTGCTAAATAGGAGCAAAAATCAAGGAATAAAAATAAAATTGGGTTGCCTCCCAACAAGCGCTATCGTTTAACGCCCCTAGCTAGGCATAAAAGCAAGGATAGATCTAGGTATTGCCATCTTTGGTAGGCAATCCATAAGTGGCTCTCATGATAGTTTCATAAGGAAATTTTATTTTCTTTATTATAAAGTGTTCCATGCCCTTTTTAATGGAAATTGAAATCTAATATTCCCTTCCTTCATATCAATAATTGAACCAACCGTTCTAAGGAAAGGTCTACCAAGAATAATAGGGCAAGAAGGATTGCAATCTATATCAAGAACAATGAAATCTACGGGCACATAATTCCTATTTGCAACAATAAGAACATCATTAATCCTTCCCATAGGTTTCTTAATAGTAGAATCCGCAAGATGCAAGTTTAGAGAGCAATCATCAAAATCACGGAAATCTAGCAAATCACACAAAACGATAGCTACTCGCAACCAACGCGATTAGGGGTTGTCAATCCCTTCACAGTCACTTATGAGAGTGAGATCTGATAGATATAATATTTTTGGTATTTTTGATATAGATATGCAAAGTAAAAAGTAAAAGGCAAAGTAAAAAGCAAAGCAAGATTAAAGTGATGGAGATTGATATGATGAGAATAGACCCGGAGGCCATAGGTTTCACTAGTGGCTTCTCTCAACAGCATAAGTATTCTACGGTGGGTGAACAAATTACTGTTGAGCAATTGACAGAATTGACCATGGTTATGAGAATATCTAGGCATGATCATGTATATAGGCATCACGTCCGTGACAAGTAGACCGAAATGATTCTGCATCTACTACTATTACTCTACTCATCAACCGCTATCCAGCATGCATCTAGAGTATTAAGTTAAAAACAGAGTAATGCCTTAAGCAGGATGACATGATGTAGAGAGATAAATTCATGCAATATGAAATAAATCCCATCTTGTTATCCTCGATGGCAATGATGCAATACTTGCCTTGCTGCCCCTTCTGTCACTGGGAAAGGACACCGCAAGATCGAACCCAAAGCTAAGCACTTCTCACATGGCAAGAACTACCAATCTAGTTGGCCAAACCAAATAGATAATTCGAAGAGACTTGCAAAGATAACCAATCATACATAAAAGAATTCAGAGAAGATTCAAATATTATTCATAGATAGACTTGATCATAAACCCACAATTCATCGATCTCAACAAACACACTGCAAAAAGAAGATTACATCGAATAGATCTCCATGAGAGAGGGGGAGAACTTTGTATTGAGATCCAAAAAGAGAGAAGAAGCCATCTAGCTACTAACTATGGACCCGAAGGTCTGAGGTAAACTACTCACACTTCATCGGAGGGGCTATGATGATATAGAAGCCCTCCGTGATGACGGCCCTCTCCGGCGGAGCTCCGGAACAGGCCCCAAGATGGGATCTCGTGGATACAGAAAGTTGCGGCGGTGGAATTAGGTTTTTGGCTCCCCTTCTGATTGTTTGGGGGTACGTAGGTATATATAGGAGGAAGAAGTACGTCGGTGGAGCTCCGAGGGGCCCACGAGGCCGGGGGCGCGCCCTAGGGGGGTGGGCACCCCCACCCTCGTGACCGCCTCTCTGATGCCTTGGCGTAGGGTCCAAGTCTCCTAGATCATGTTCGGTGAGAAAATCACGTTCCCGAAGGTTTCATTCCGTTTGGACTCCGTTTGATATTCTGTTTCTTCGAAACACTGAAATAGGCAAAAAACAGCAATTCTGGGCTGGGCCTCCGGTTAATAGGTTAGTCCCAAAAATAATATAAAAGTGGAAAATAAAGCCCAATATAGTCCAAAACAGTAGATAATATAGCATGGAGCAATCAAAAATTATAGATACGTTGGAGACGTATCAGTCACTGGAAGCGGGACTGCCCCAAGTATTTGGCGGATAAGAAGGATGACAAGGTGAACAAAGGTATATGTGATATACATGTTATTGATGTGTACCTTACCTGAGCTTGCAGTAGCACCTGGGTATTTGATATTGGTTCTGTTGCTAATATTTGCAACTCGAAACAGGGACTACAGATTAAGCAAAGACTGGCTAACGATGAGGTGACGATGCGTGTGGGAAATGGTTCCAAAGTCGATGTGATCGCCGTCGGCACACTACCTCTACATCTACCTTCGAGATTAGTTTTAGACCTAAATAATTGTTATTTGGTGCCAGCGTTAAGCATGAACATTATTCTGGAACTTGTTTGATGCGAGACCGTTATTCATTTAAATCTAAGAATAATGGTTGTTCTATTTATATGAGTAATATCTTTTATGGTCATGCACCCTTGAAGAGTCGTCTATTTTTGTTGAATCTCGATAGTAGTGATACACATATTCATAATATTGAAGCCAAAAGATGCAGAGTTGATAACGATAGTGCAACTTATTTGTGGCACCGCCGTTTGGGTCATATTGGTATAAAGCGCATGAAGAAACTCCATGCTGATGGACTTTTGGAATCACTTGATTATCAATCACTTGGTACTTGCGAACCATGCCGTATGGGCAAGATGACTAAAACACCGTTCTCCGGAACTATGGAGCGAGCAACAGATTTGTTGGAAATCATACATACTGATGTATGTGGTCCAATGAATATTGAGGCTCGCGGCGAGTATCGTTATTTTCTCACCTTCACAAATGATTTGAGCAGATATGGGTATATCTACTTAATGAAACATAAGTCTGAAACATTTTAAAAGTTCAAAGAATTTCAGAGTGAAGTGGAAAATCATCGTAACAAGAAAATAAAGTTTCTACGATCTGATCATGGAGGAGAATATTTGAGTTACGAGTTTGGTCTACATTTGAAACAATGTGGAATAGTTTCGCAACTCACGCCACCCGAAACACCATAGCGTAATGGTGTGTCCGAACGTCGTAATCATACTTTACTAGATATGGTGCGATCTATGATGTCTCTTACTGATTTACCGCTATCGTTTTGGGGTTATGCTTTAGAGACGGCTGCATTCACATTAAATAGGGCACCATCAAAATCCATTGAGACGACGCCTTATGAAATATGGTTTGGCAAGAAACCAAAGTTGTCATTTCTTAAAGTTTGGGGCTGCGATGCTTTTGTGAAAAAGCTTCAACCTGATAAGCTCGAACCCAAATCGGAGAAATGTGTCTTCATAGGATACCCAGAGGAAACTGTTGGGTACACCTTCTATCACAGATCCAAAGGCAAGACATTCGTTGCTAAGAATGGATCCTTTCTAGAGAAGGAGTTTCTCTCGAAAGAAGTGAGTGGGAGGAAAGTAGAACTTGATGAGGTAACTGTACCTGCTCCCTTATTGGAAAGTAGTTCATCAAAGAAACCGGTTCCTGTGACACCTACACCAATTAGTGAGGAAGCTAATGATGATGGTCATGAAACTTCAGATCAAGTTACTACCAAACCTCGTAGGTCAACCAGAGTAAGATCCGCACCAGAGTGGTATGGTAATCCTGTTCTGGAGGTCATGTTGCTAGACCATGATGAACCTACGAACTATGAGGAAGCGATGATGAGCACAGATTCCGCAAAATGGCTTGAGGCCATGAAATCTGAGATGGGATCCATGTATGAGAACAAAGTGTGGACTTTGGTTGACTTGCCTGATGATCGGCAAGCCATCGAGAATAAATGGATCTTCAAGAAGAGTACAGATGCTGATGGTAATGTTACTGTCTACAAAGCTCGACTTGTTGCGAAAGGTTTTCGACAAGTTCAAGGAGTTGACTACGATGAGACCTTCTCACCCATAGCGATGCTTAAGTCCATCCAAATCATGTTAGCTATTGCCGCATTTTATGATTATGAAATTTGGCAAATGGATGTAAAGACTGCATTCCTGAATGGATTTCTGGAAGAAGAGTTGTATATGATGCAACCTGAAGGTTTTATCGATCCAAAAGGTGCTAACAAAGTGTGCAAGCTCCAGCGATCCATTTATGGACTGGTGCAAGCCTCTCGGAGTTGGAATAAACATTTTGATAGTGTGATCAAAGCATATGGTTTTATACAGACTTTTGGAGAAGCCTGTATTTACAAGAAAGTGAGTGGGAGCTCTGTAGCATTTCTAATATTATATGTGGATGACATATTGTTGATTGGAAATGATATAGAATTTTTGGATAGCGTATAAGGATACTTGAATAAGAGTTTTTCAATGAAAGACCTCGGTGAAGCTGCTTACATATTGGGCATCAAGATCTATAGAGATATATCAAGACGCTTAATTGGACTTTCACAAAGCACATACCTTGACAAAGTTTTGAAGAAGTTAAAGATGGATCAAGCAAAGAAAGGGTTCTTGCCTGTATTACAAGGTGTGAAGTTGAGTAAGACTCAATGCCCGACCACTGCAGAAGATAGAGGGAAAATGAAAGATGTTCCCTATGCTTCAGCCATAGGCTCTATCATGTATGCAATGTTGTGTACCAGACCTGATGTGTGCCTTGCTATAAGTTTAGCAGGGAGGTACCAAAGTAATCCAGGAGTGGATCACTAGACAACGGTCAAGAACATCCTAAAGTACCTGAAAAGGACTAAGGATATGTTTCTCATATATGGAGGTGACAAAGAGCTCATCGTAAATGGTTACGTTGATGCAAGCTTTGACACTGATCCGGGCGATTCTAAATCGCAAACCGGATACATGTTTATATTGAACGGTGAAGCTATTAGTTGGAGCAGTTCTAAACAGAGCGTCGTGGCGGGATCTACATGTGAAGCGAAGTACATTGCTGCTTCAGAAGTAGCAAATGAAGGAGTCTAGATGTAGGAGTTCATATCCAATCTAGGTGTCATACCTAGTGCATGGGGTCCAATGATTTTTTTGTGACAATACTGGTGCAATTGCCTTGGCAAAGGAATCCAGATTTCACAAGAGAACCAAGCACATCAAGAGATGCTTCAAATCCATCCAGGATCAAGTCCAGGTGGGAGACATAGAGATTTGCAAGATACATACGGATCTGAATGTTGCAGACCCATTGATTAAGCCTCTTCCACGAGTAAAACATGATCAGCACCAAGGCTCCGTGGGTGTTAGAATCAATACTGTGTAATCTAGATTATTGACTCTAGTGCAAGTGGGAGACTGAAGGAAATATGCCCTAGAGGCAATAATAAAGTTATTATTTATTTCCTTATATCATGATAAATGTTTATTATTCATGCTAGAATTGTATTAATCGGAAACATAATACATGTGTGAATACATAGACAAACAAAGTGTCACTAGTATGCCTCTACTTGACTAGCTCGTTGATCAAAGATGGTTATGTTTCCTAGCCATAGACATGAGTTTTCATTTGATTAATGGGATCACATCATTAGGAGAATGGTGTGATTGACTTGACCCATTCCGTTAGCTTAGCACTTGATCATTTAGTATGTTGCTATTGCTTTCTTCATGACTTATACATGTTCCTATGACTATGAGATTATGCAACTCCCGTTTACCGGAGGAACACTTTGTGTGCTACCAAACGTCACAACGTAACTGGGTGATTATAAAGATGCTCTACAGGTGTCTCCGAAGGTACTTGTTGAGTTGGCGTATTTCGAGATTAGGATTTGTCACTCCGATTGTCGGAGAGGTATCTCTGGGCCCACTCGGTAATGCACATCACTATAAGCCTTGCAAGCATTGTAACTAATGAGTTAGTTGCGGGATGATGTATTACGGAACAAGCAAAGAGACTTGCCGGTAACGAGATTGAACAAGGTATTGAGATACCGACGATCAAATCTCGGGCAAGTAACATACCGATGACAAAGGGAACAACGTATGTTGTTATGCGGTTTGACCAATAAAGATCTTCGTAGAGTATGTGGGAGCCAATATGAACATCCAGGTTCCGCTATTGGTTATTGACCGGAGACGTGTCTCGGTCATGTCTACATTGTTCTCGAACCCGTAGGGTCCGCACGCTTAAAGTTCGGTGACGATCGGTATTACGAGTTTTTGTGTTTTGATGTACTGAAGGTAGTTTGGAGTCACGGATATGATCATAGACATGACGAGGAGTCTCGAAATGGCCGAGACATAAAGATCAATATATTGGATGACTATATTCGGACACCGGAAGTGTTCTGGGTGATTTCGGAGAAAACTGGAGTGTCGGAGGGTTATCGGAACCCCCCGGAGAAATAATGGGTGACAGTGTCCTGGACTAGGAGGTACTCACCACGTCGTCTCCTGATCTATTAGATTGGGCCGAGGACCCCCGTGGCCGTATACTCATGGGCCAGTTCGGATGGCTGCCGCATACAAGGAAGATTCCACAAGACTTGGCGATCAAGACAAGGACTTCTCCTCACCGGCGTATTCGGTTAGGACTCTTGTTATCCTCGGCCTCCGGTGCATTATATAAACCGAGGCTAGGCTAGTCGATAGAGATACAATATACACATCAACAATCATACCATAGGCTAGCTTCTAGGGTTTAGCCTCTCTGATCTCGTGGTAGATCTACTCTTGTACTACCCATATCATCAATATTAATCAAGCAGGACGTAGGGTTTTACCTCCATCAAGAGGGCCCGAACCTGGGTAAAACATCGTGTTCCCTGCCTCCTGTTACCATCCGACCTAGACGCACAGTTCGGGACCCCCTACCCAAGATCCGCCGGTTTTGACACCGACATTGGTGCTTTCATTGAGAGTTCCACTGTGTGATCGACAAAAGGATCGATGGCTCGCCTGCAGATCAACTGCGACTTCGGCATCTTCGTCACCAGCTCGACTGGTCACCTTGGTTCGACCAAGAATTGCGCCCCGTGTTCGGATCACCATGTCCGGATGAGGGCCTTCATCAAACATCAACTCCGATCTCTATCAAGATCACGGAGGAATCATCTATGGAGCTCAGGGGCTCAACGTCAACATTGCCCTCAAGCGACCGTGCTGTTTTTCTGGACAGCGAACTCGTATCTGCCACCACCACCTCCTCGAGTATCGCTTTGATGATCGCTTTGGTGGAATTGTGCGGAATTGAGTCTACAACAACGCTGGAAAATTTCGTCGAGTTCCGATGGAGGAATCTCTGGCAATCCACGATATACCGGAGCCCTGTCAAATCTGGACGGGAATTTGGATGAGTTTAGGGCGTGGTGTCCAGCTTCTAGCTCGGACGTCCTTTGGAAGATCCAACCGTTGATCGGCTGCGGAATTCCTATATCTACCACCTCCTAAAATTTCGGCTCGATCTGACCGTCCAAACTCCGGGAACCTTCCGATTAGTGCATCACTTTTCGGATCTGTTTTCTGCGCGAAAACAAATCCGACCCGAGTTCATCTTTTTTATGAACAGGATTTCGGACATCCCTTTTGAAGGAAGTTTTGTATGGGGTATTGTGTTTTGTTCCCGAACACATCCCACTAAGTGTAAGATCTTTTGAACATGATCTTCAACATCATGCTGGTGTCAAACCAGTCCGGCAATATTACTCCACGGCTGCCGACCTATGCTAGACACGGCGTCACTTTGTTGAGCCGAGCTCAACTTCTTCGGATCATGATCTCGGCAAGCTGAACAAGAGCCCGGCATCGCGAAGGATAAATCATCACCAACATCGCCGCCCCACGGATTACACGGAGCGGGCATACCGGCATCGCCGCACGGTCGCTTCATCAAGCCGGCATCGACCACGTCACGACCTGCATCGATAGGGCCGCACTATTGCTTCTTCAAGCTGGTGTCCATCACGCCGACCTACTTCGACTCATCGGCTGACATCGAGGCTTCGACATCTCGGCTGGACCGGGGGCTTCGCCATCTCTTCATTAACCTACTCTGGACACTTCGGCGTCACTAGCCGACCAGCTCCGTCACGTTAGCTGGGCCGAGGGCTTTGCCTCGGCGAGTCAACCTTTACCAGCATTGCCATGCTGTCGTTTTATCGCCCATCAGGCAATGGGTGTGCGGAGCGGGTCCCAATTTTAGGAATCACCTTCCTTCGGATTGCTACAACAAATAAACCAGGTGCAATTAATCCCAGTATTTTTTGCTTGTTTGGGTTCATTTTTCCCAAGGAATTATTACTCTGGTTTGTCTGTCATATGTACACAGGTCTATCAAATGGTGGCTGCATTAACGACAGTCGCATGGTGGTTCGGTCAGTTTTCGTACATAGTCCGGCGAACGCCACACTCGGAGGTCGGACCGACCTACGAATTCAGGCTTTGCCACGCCTTTACCGCATCACGCCGACGCCCTGCATCGACTTGACTTCGGCGCCAGGCCATATTTCTTTTATTACTCACTTTGCATAAATTATTTATTATGCAACGATTTTTTTAATTATCATTATTACTATTATCTCCGGTTTGCACTATTTTTTGTGCACAGGAAAATGATCCGGGGACTTCGGCGTCACTCTGCCAGTCTGCATTGATCGTGCTATGTCACCACTTCGGCGTGTCAAGCTCTCCGCTCCGCCACCTTGGGACCGGCTTGAGGGATGGAACCTTGCCCCGCATCAAGCTCGGACCGCGTCATTAATACCGAACACGTTAACCAGCTAAGTCGCTTTCATGCTCAAAGCTTTAATTTCTAACTTGCGTTCGGTTCGACCAAGCATTATACTTTTTTGGAAAAAAGTTGCTTCTAAAAAATTTCCTTGTCCAAACTTTGTTTGTGACGCATAAATTCAAATACCCCGTTTACTTGGGGGCTTCCTTTATGAAGCTTTTCCTGTTGCATATGATTATACTTGTACGGCTTCGTTCCTTGTTCGTGTATTACGCCACAATATGCACCACATTGACTTAAGCGATTTGCAAGCTGGGTTGCCTCACTCCTGTGTTTACCCCTACGTCCCCGATTGTTCGGCTAGGGAGTAAAGGGAGCACCTCTGCGATTGTCACGATCGGGTCACCCGAGCCGGACCTCAGACTGGGTGAAGCCGAAAGCTAGCGCTCTTATAGTTATTCAATGATGCCCGGCACACAACGGAACTCATGAGTACAAAAAATCTATTGCACAAGTCTCATAATAACAATGAGCACCGAAGAAAGGTATCGGTGGGGGTACTATTTTCTTCGAAGATGCTTCTTACTCTTCGCAGTAATATAGCATAAGTTCCCTGAGCGCGCTTTGTCTGTTACAACCTTATGGCCTGATTGCCTGGTTATTGGAAACACCGTCGATATTCTCGACCGATGGAGTACATAACACTTTTTGGTCCTTAACCGAAGAGGGAGAAGCCGACGGTCGGTTAAGACGCGTTTAAAGTTCGGTTGAACATAGATATGATATAAGTACTTCGGTACATGCAATCATTCTTCTACCCAAGTCACTTGGGGGCTCTTAAGTTTATTTGAGCCATTTTATAATAAGTGTTCTTCTTCTCAGTCGTTGCAAAGTTCTATTATTATTATTTATCACTCCTTTTTTCGACGCGAGTGTGCGGTCACTAGCCGGGGAGCCTAATTTCTCTCTCAAAGCCACTAGAGTTTAGTTTGCTAAACTGGCCTAATGAGAAGTACTCCGCCCTCGGGATAGGAGGTTGAAGCCGTAGGCTGACCCGCTCGAAGTCTTGAGATAGGATGTGTCATGTTAAAGGACGACAGAAGCACTTCTTTTTTCTAAGACCAATTTTTGGATTGGCACCGAACACTTGATCTTGTTCGGACATCATGTTTTTACTGACGTTTCTTGGTTTTCCAAGCTTTTTGGCACTTTTAAACTATTTGTGCTTTTCCAGCATTAGTCTCGCAGTGCAACGCCGGACACCTTTAGGGATTCGGCAAAAACATTCTCAGATATTGCTATATATGCATCGGTTTCGAATTGTGTCTTCGGTCAATAGTTGGGTTGCCCGGCTCATGCACTTGCTTCCTACATTCCGTTTTGTTCGGCTAGGCGTGCAAAGGGAGAACCACTGCGATTGTGCTTCCAGCTCACATGGTTAAGCACCTTAGTGGAGAAAGCCGAAAACTGACTGTCATAATAAGCGTAAACTGGTCAGCGATCCAATGACTATGACGGGCCATTCATAACATTGGCCGAAGTGTTTACGGCTTGACCTTGACTGTCGCCGAACACTACCGGGGGCTATTAACTGGCCTCCCAAACTAAATCCTCGATATTTTGCTCTTACATTCGAGCTGAGGTTTCATGATCATGCTTAGCATGACAACCCAAAGAAAGGAACCAATAGCGGGACTATTTTCTTTGGAATACATTTCTTCTGTTAAACAATAATATAACATATCTCTCTGCGTACCTTTGTTTATAAAACCGTGTGGCCAGATTGCCTTGTTTGTCGTAAATCTTTGCCCTCATAAAGGCTTTATAAAGTAGGACAAACACTCCTTGGCTACTGGCCAAGGAGGTGGAAGCTGATGGTCGGTCAACAAAGTTTTGTACAATGCGGATCTGAGCATTAATGACGTAAAGTACTTGGATACATAGAGTCATTACACATAATTTGTGATTTTACTATGGATATTGATCCTTAATTCGGCCACCCATGCCCGCATTAAGGCTCGGGGGCTACTGGGCTTCGGGCTTATTATTTACAAATATTAAAGGGGCACATCGATCCCCTGATCTGGTGTTGCCACCCGACCAGTGTCTCAGGGGCTACTGCATTGCTTGTCCAATGCAGAAAATTTTATGTGCAATATAGTTTCCGAGGAGATTTTGATCCTCAGGTTGGTCGGCCGCACCCAACCTGAGTCTTGAGGACTGAGCACGCCGCTTTTGTGTCCTGAAGTATTCTGCCAAGCTAGGACTTGATCCTCAGGCCGATTTTGCAAATCAACCTGAGTCTCAGCGGCTACTGGGATCAGCGGTCTTATGTCATCCTTCATGTGCATCTCGGGTTTTAGACCGATACACACCTTGAGGGCTACTGGCTATATATCTCGGCAGAGAATAAATTGCACCAATAAAAATATTGACAAAAATCGGCCCACATTCGGGGTGGTGCACCACCTCAGAAGCAGTCCGGCATAAAGCTCGGGCGCTAGTGGCTGGCTCCATAGAGGGCATTTCCGGCATTAAGCTCGGCTAAACTCCTTCAAACTTTTTTGAAGCAAGGTGATATGACACCTCGGATATAGTCCGGCGTTGGAGCTCGGATATACAGTCCGGAGTTGGAGCTCAGATACATAGTCCGGCGTTGGAGCTTGGATACATTCTGGCACTAGAGCTGGGAAGCGGTCCGGCGTTGGTGCTCGGCTGCAAAAGATACCTCGAATGCAGTCCGGCGTTGGAGCTCGGACGCAAGAGGACCCTGCCTCCGGGGAACAACTTCAAACCCGAGGTGTGGCATAAAAATAAACAAGGCATTGATAAAGGCCGGAAACTTAAAGGGGCTCCTCGGATACCCGACGTGTAAACTCGTCGGATGCATTTCGGTGATCCTCAAGATCGAAGATAAAGAAGATTTGTTGAACCAGTTTTCAAGACCGGCAACCGAAGATGAAGAACAGTTCGGAAGAATCGAGGAGCGTCCCTAACTTGAAGACCGGTTCAGGGGGCTACTGACGGTGTCCTGGACTACGAGGTACTCACCACGTCGTCTCCCGATCTATTAGATTGGGCCAAGGACCCCCGTGGCCGTATACTCATGGGCCAGTTCGGACGGCTACCGCATACAAGGAAGATTCCACAAGACTTGGCGATCAAGACAAGGACTTCTCCCCACCGGCGTATTCGGCTAGGACTCTTGTTATCCTAGGCCTCCGGTGCATTATATAAACCGAGGCCAGGCTAGTCGATAGAGATACAATATACACATCAACAATCATACCATAGGCTAGCTTCTAGGGTTTAGCCTCTCTGATCTCATGGTAGATCTACTCTTGTACTACCCATATCATCAATATTAATCAAGCAGGACGTAGGGTTTTACCTCCATCAAGAGGGCCCGAACCTGGGTAAAACATCGTGTTCCCTGCCTCCTGTTACCATCCGACCTAGACGCACAGTTCGGGACCCCCTACCCGAGATCCGCCGGTTTTGACACGGACAATGGGCCTTATGGGCCTTAGTGGAGAGAGAGAGGGCTGGCCTAGGGCAGGCCGCGCGCCCCTCCCCCTCTGGTCAGAATTGGCTAGGAGAGGGGCAGCGCCCCCTTTCCTTCTCCCTCTCCCCTTCCTTTCCCCCTCCTAGTAGGAGTAGGGGAGTCCTACTCCTACTAGGAGGAGGACTCCTCCTCCTGGCGCGCCATAGAGGGTCGGCCGGCCTCCCCCCTTACTCCTTTATATACGGGGGCAGGGGGCACCTCTAGACACACAAGTTGATTAGTTGATCTATTCCAGCCGTGTGCGGTGCCCCCTCCACCATATTCCACCTCGGTTATATCGTAGCGGTGCTTAGTCAAAGCCCTGCATCGGTAGCAACATCATCACCGTCATAACGCAGTCGTGCTGACGAAACTCTCATGTGAAGCTTTGCTGGATCGGAGCTCGCGGGACGTCATCGATTTGAACGTGTGCAGAACTCGGAGGTGACGTGCGTTCGGTACTTGGATCGGTCGAATCATGAAGACGTACAACTACATCAACCGCATTGTGCTAACGCTTCCGCATTTGGTCTACGAGGGTACATGGACACACTCTCCCTTCTCATTGCTATGCATCACCATGATCCTGTGTGTGCGTAGGATTTTTTTTAAAATTACTACGTTCCCCAACATACACTCCTCGGGGAGTTCCGGTAACCCCCCGGTACTCTGATATTTGTCCGAACTTGCCCGGAACCTTTCCTAAGTTCAAACATAGTCATAAAATATATCGATCTTTATGCCTTGACCATTTCGAGACTCCTCATCATGTCCGTGAACATATCCGGGACTCTGAACTACCTTCGGTACGTAAAAACACAAAAAATCATATTACCGACCGTCACCGAACGTTAAGCGTGCGGACCCTACGGGTTTGAGAACTATGTAGACATGACCGAGACTCGTCTTCGGTCAATAACCAATAGCGGAACCTGGATACTCATGTTGGCTCCTACATATTCTACGAAGATATTTATCAGTCAAACCGCATAACAGTATACTTTGTTCCTTTTGTCATCAGTATGTTACTTGCCCGAGATTCGATCGTCGGTATCTCAATACCTAGTTCAATCTCGTTACCGGCAAGTCTCTTTACTTGTTACATAATGCTACATCCCGTAACTAACTCATTAGCTACATTGCTTGCAAGGCTTATTGTGATGTACATTACCGAGAGGGCCCAGAGATACCTCTCCGACGATCGGAGTGACAAATCCTAATCTTGATTCATGCCAACTCAACAAACACCATCGGAGACACCTGTAGAGCACCTTTATAATCACCCAGTTATGTTGTGATGTTTGGTAGCACACAAAGTGTTCCTCCGGTATTCGGGAATTGCATGATCTCATTGTCATAGGAACATGTATAGTTATGGAGAAAGCAATAGCAACAAACTAAACTATCATCGTTCTAAGCTAACGGATGGGTCAAGTCAATCACATCATTCTCTAATGATGTGATCCAGTTAATCAAATGACAACTGATGTCTATGGTTAGGAAACATAACCATAATTGATTCAACGAGCTAGTTAAGTAGAGGCAAACTAGTGACACTCTGTTTGTCTATGTATTCACACATGTACTAAGTTTCCGGTTAATACAATTCTAGCATGAATAATAAACATTTATCATGATATAAGGAAATATAAATAACAACTTTATTATTGCCTCTAGGGCATATTTCCTTCAATACGCCCTGACTCTCCATTATGGAGAATGGGGATTATCCTGTCTCCAATTCTTGCCTTTCGCACAATGTTGCTTCCAAGTACCTCCTTACTACTGTCCATACATTTTTCCATTCTTTGATTTTCATGTATTCACTGGTTTTAGAAATCCAATACAGACATGTGTGACTCATAGGATGAGCTGGATGTATGTTCAAAACATGAAGGCAACCATTCTGATACATCAGATGAGACACACAATCTGACGGGATTTTCTATTGAAAAACATAGTAATAACTTCATAGTTAGCAATGTGCTTAAGTTTTAAAAGAATTTATGCAAAAGATGCACGGATGTCGTAATAGTAAAAAATCTTACCCTGGCATCTCCATGGATGTTACTGTGGTTCAACACGTGCAGTAGTGGCACGTATTCACCATAATGTGGAGGAGTTTGATAATAGATATTGTAATTCTCAAGATCAGTACAAAATGCGATCAGATGATTTTTCTCCTGATAAGTTAACTCAAAGCCATCGGTGTAGTAGGTTCTGTCTACCATCTTCCGCACATTGATAGATGAATGAAAATAAGTTTACAATGGAAATAAGCTATCAACTATTTTGAAATAAACAATATAAATTATCTAATAACTATGTTTGAGAAACTCACATAGTGGTAGAATTGGAAGCGTATCAACAAGGACCCAATTGTCCATATTGTCTTGGTCGATGTCAGGATCACCAAGATCCATGGTGACAAGCATACCCTCATAAAAACCATACATCTTGCAAAGTGCTTCCCAATTTTTGCAACCAAAATGGGTTACGCTCTCGGAATTGTACAGATTTACATCAAAATCTATATCATGATGGGTCCTTAGGTGAATTTTCTTCGTTTCAAAATTTTCATGGTCTTCAAAATCCATCCTATCCAAGACATAGCGTCTTGCATGGCATGGGATAATCTACTCGAATTGCAAAATATGAAAATTACACATTGAAATAGTTGAAGTCATGCTTAATTACGAAAAAACACTTGTCGTCGTTGCGTACCGTTTCAACATCGAAGGTCTCCCGGAGCTTAATGCTGAAGCGCCGGTCTTCGTCCAGGTGAGGCCTGTCGCATAGACCTCGGTCGTCGTTGCACCAGCTGCACTCCCTCGGGAGACTTTTGTCGTCTGATGACGACATTTCCTACGTTCATAATTCAAAGATTAAACTTGTACAATTCAATATATGTACTACAAAAATTAAATTAGATCATTATTATTCATCACGGGTTGACTATCGGTATGTCGAGTCTTTTTCTTGAAAACTCTCAGCTCGCGTGGTGTATACATTCGACCATCGTTCATGGTCGTGAACGAAATATGCCCTAGAGGCAATAATAAAGTTATTATTTATTTCCTTATTTCATGATAAATGTTTATTATTCATGCTAGAATTGTATTAACCAGAAACTTAGTACATGTGTGGATACATAGACAAACAGAGTGTCACTAGTATGCCTCTACTTGACTAGCTCATTGAATCAATGATGGTTATGTTTCCTAACCATAGACATGAGTTGTCATTTGATTAACGCGATCACATCATTAGAGAATGATGTGATTGACTTGACCCATCCGTTAGCTTAGCATGATGATCGTTTAGTTTGTTGCTACTGCTTTCTCCATAACTATACATGTTCCTATGACTATGAGATCATGCAACTCCCGAATACCGGAGGAACACTTCGTGTGCTACCAAACGTCACAACATAACTGGGTGATTATAGAGGTGCTCTACAGGTGTCTCCGATGGTGTTTGTTGAGTTGGCATGGATCAAGATTGGGATTTGTCACTCCGATTGTTGGAGAGGTATCTCTAGGCCCTCTCGGTAATGTACATCACTATAAGCCTTGCAAGCAATGTAGCTAATGAGTTAGTTACAGGATGTAGCATTACGGAACGATTAAAGAGACTTGAAGAGACTTGCCGGTAACGATATTGAACTAGGTATTGAGATACCGACGATTGAATCTCGGGCAAGTAACATACCGATGACAAAGGGAACACCATATATCATTATGCGGTTTGACCGACAAAGATCTTCGTAGAATATGAAGGAACCAATATGAGCATCCAGGTTCCGCTATTGGTTATTGATGGGAGACATGTCTCGGTCATGTCTACATAGTTCTCGAACCCGTAGGGTCCGCACGCTTAACGTTCGGTGACGATCGGTATTATGAGTTTATGTGTTTTGATGTACCGAAGGTAGTTCGGAGTCCTGGATTTGATCACGGACATGATGAGGGGTCTCGAAATGGTCAAGACATAAAGATCAATATATTGGACGACTATGTTTGGACATCGGAAGGGTTCCGAGTGAAGTTCTGGCATATACCGGAGTACCGGGGGGGGGGGGGGTACCAGAACCCCCCGAGGAGTTTAATGCACCTTATGGGCCTTAGTGGAAAGAGAGGAGGGGCTGCCAGGGCAGGCCGCGCGCCCCCTTTGAAGGAAATATGCCCTAGAGGCAATAATAAAGTTATTATTTATTTCCTTATATCATGATAAATGTTTATTATTCATGCTAGAATTTTATTAACCGGAAACATAATACATGTGTGAATACATAGACAAACAGAGTGTCACTAGTATGCCTCTACTTGACTAGCTCGTTAATCGAAGATGGTTATGTTTCCTAACCATAAACAAAAGAGTTGTTATTTGATTAACGGGATCACATCATTAGGAGAATGATGTGATTGACATGACCCATTCCATTAGCTTAGCACCCGATCGTTTAGTATGTTGCTATTGCTTTCTTCATGACTTATACATGTTCCTATGACTATAAGATTATGCAACTCCCCTTTGCCGGAGGAACACTTTGTGTGCTACCAAACATCACAACGTAACTGGGTGATTATAAAGGAGCTCTACAAGTGTCTCCAAAGGTACATGTTGGGTTGGCGTATTTCAAGATTAGGATTTGTCACTCCGATTGTCGGAGAGGTATATCTGGGCCCTCTCGGTAATGCACATCACATAAGCCTTGCAAGCATTACAACTAATGATTTAGTTGCGAGATGATGTATTACGGAATGAGTAAAGAGACTTGCCGGTAACGAGATTGAACTAGGTATTGACATACCGACGATCGAATCTCGGGCAAGTAACATACTGATGACAAAGGGAACAACGTATGTTGTTATGCGGTTTGACCGATAAAGATCTTCGTAGAATATGTAGGAGCCAATATGAGCATCCAGGTTCCACTATTGGTTATTGACCGGAGACGTGTCTCGGTCATGTCTACATTGTTCTCGAACCCGTAGGGTCCGCACGCTTAAGGTTTCGATGACAGTTATATTATGAGTTTATGAGTTTTGATGTACCTAAGTTAGTTCAGAGTCCCGGATGTGATCATGGACATAACGAGGAGTCTCGAAATGGTCGAGACATAAAGATTGATATATTGGACGGCTATATTCGGACACCGGAAGTGTTCCGGGGAAGTTTCGGATAAAACCGGAGCACCGGGGGGTTACCGGAACCCCCCGGGGGGTTAATGGGCATCATGGGCCTAAAGTGGAGAAGAGGAGGGGCTGCCAGGGCAGGCCGCACGCCCCCTCTCCCCCTAGTCCGAATTGGACAAGGAGGGAGGGGCGGCGCCCCCCTTTTCCTTCTCTCCTCCCCCCTCTCCTACTTGGACAAGGAAAGGGAGGGGAGTCCTACTCCCGGTAGGAGTAGGACTCCTCCTGCGCGCCTCCTACTAGGGCCGGCCGCACCCCCCCCTTGGATCCTTTATATACGGAGGCAAGGGGCACCCCTAGACACACAAGTTGATCCACGTGATCATATTCTTAGCCGTGTGCGGTGCCCCCTTCCACCATAGTCCTCAATAATATTGTAGCGGTGCTTAGGCGAAGCCCTGCGACGGTAGTACATCAAGATCGTCACCACGCCGTCGTGCTGACGGAACTCTTCCCCGACACTTTGCTAGATCGGAGTCCGGGGATCGTCATCGAGCTGAACGTGTGCTAGAACTCGGAGGTGCCATAGTTTCGGTGCTTGATCGGTCGGGCCGTGAAGACGTACGACTACATCAACCGCGTTCTGCTAACGCTTCCGTTGTCGATCTACAAGGGTACGTAGATCACACTCTCCCCTCTCGTTGCTATGCATCACCATGATCTTGCGTGTGCGTAGGAATTTTTTTGAAATTACTACGTTCCCCAACAGTGGCATCCGAGCCTAGGTTTTATATGTTGATGTTATATGCACGAGTAGAACACAAGTGAGTTGTGGGCGATATAAGTCATACTGCTTACCAACATGTCATACTTTGGTTCAGCGGTATTGTTGGACGAAGCGGCCCAGACCGACATTACGCGTACGCTTACGCGAGACCGGTTCTCCCGACGTGCTTTGCACATAGGTGGCTTGTGGGTGACAGTTTCTCCAACTTTAGTTGAACCGAGTGTGGCTACGCCCGGTCCTTGCGAAGGTTAAAACAGCACCAACTTGACAAACTATCGTTGTGGTTTTGATGCGTAGGTAAGATTGGTTCTTGCTTAAGCCCGTAGCAGCCACGTAAAACTTGCAGCAACAAAGTAGATGACGTCTAACTTGTTTTTGCAGGGCATGTTGTGATGTGATATGGTCAAGACATGATGCTAAATTTTATTGTATGAGATGATCATGTTTTGTAACTGAGTTATCGACAACTGGCAGGAGCCATATGGTTGTCGCTTTATTGTATGCAATGCAATCGCGCTGTAATGCTTTACTTTATCACTAAGCGGTAGCGATAGTCGTGGAAGCATAAGATTGGCGAGACGACAACGATGCTACGATGGAGATCAAGGTGTCGCACCGATGACGATGGTGATCACGATGGTGCTTCGAAGATGGAGATCACAAGCACAAGATGATGATGGCCATATCATATCACATATATTGATTGCATGTGATGTTTATCTTTTATGCATCTTATCTTGCTTTGATTGACGGTAGCATTATAAGATGATCTCTCATTAATTATCAAGAAGTGTTCTCCCTGAGTATGCACCGTTGTGAAAGTTCTTCGTGCTGAGACACCACGTGATGATCGGGTGTGATAGGCTCTACGTTCAAATACAACGGGTGCAAAACAGTTGCACACGCGGAATACTCAGGTTATACTTGACGAGCCAAGCATATACAGATATGGCCTCGGAACACGAAGACCGAAAGGTCGAGCGTGAATCATATAGTAGATATGATCAACATAGTGATGTTCACCAATGAAACTACTCCATCTCACGTGATGATCGGACATGGTTTAGTTGATTTGGATCACGTAATCACTTAGAGGATTAGAGGGATGTCTATCTAAGTGGTAGTTCTGAAGTAATATGATTAATTGAACTTAAATTTATCATGAACTTAGTCCTGGTAGTATTTTGCAAATTATGTTGTAGATCAATAGCTCGCGTTGTTGCTTCCCTGTGTTTATTTTTGATATGTTCCTAGAGAAAATTGTGTTGAAAGATGTTAGTAGCAATGATGCGGATTGGATCCGTGATCTGAGGTTTATCCTCATTGCTGCACAGAAGAATTATGTCCTTGATGCACCGCTAGGTGACAGACCTATTGCAGGAGCAGATTCAGACGTTATGAACGTTTGGCTAGCTCAATATGATGACTACTTAATAGTTTAGTGCACCATGCTTAACGGCTTAGAATCAGGACTTCAAAAGACGTTTTGAACGTCATGGACCATATGAGATGTTCCAGGAGTTGAAGTTAATATTTCAAGCAAATACCCGAGTTGAGAGATATGAAGTCTCCAACAAGTTCTATAGCCAAAAGATGGAGGAGAATCGCTCAACTAGTGAGCATGTGCTCAGATTGTCTGGGTACTACAATCGCTTGAATCAAGTGGGAGTTAATCTTCCAGATAAGATAGTGATTGACAGAATTCTCTAGTCACCATCACCAAGTTAGTAGAACTTCGTGATGAACTATAGTATGCAAGGGATGATGAAAACGACTCCCGAGCTTTTCATGATGATGAAATCGATGAAGGTAGAAATCAAGAAAGAGCATCAAGTGTTGATGGTAGACAAGACCACTAGTTTCAATAAAAGGGCAAAGGGAAGAAGGGGAACTTCAAGAAGAACAGCAAGCAAGTTGCTTCTCAAGTGAAGAAGCCCAAGTCTGGTCCTAAGCCTGAGACTAAGTGCTTCTACTGCAAAGGGACTGGTCACTGGAAGCGGAACTGCCCCAAGTATTTGGCGGATAAGAAGGATGTCAAAGTGAACAAAGGTATATTTGATATATAGATTATTAATGTGTATTTTACTAGTGTTCGTAGCAACCCCTCGGTATTTGATACTGGTTCAGTTGCTAAGAGTAGTAACTCGAAACGGGAGTTGCAGAATGAACAGAAACTAGTTAAGGGTGAAGTGGTGATGTGTGTTGGAAGTAGTTCCAAGATTGATATGATCATCATTGCACACTCCCTATACTTTCAGGATTAGTGTTGAACCTAAATAAGTGTTATTTGGTGTTTGCGTTGAGCATGAATATGATTTGATCATGTTTATTGCAATACGGTTATTCATTTAAGTTAGAGAATAATTGTTGTTCTGTTTACATGAATAAAACCTTATATGGTTACACACCCAATGAAAATGGTTCATTGGATCTCGATCGTAGTGATACACATATTCATAATATTGAAACCAAAAGATGCAAAGTTAATAATGATAGTGCAACTTATTTGTGGCACTGTCGTTTAGGTCATATTTGTGTAAAGCGCATGAAGAAACTCCATGCTGATGGGATTTTGGAACCACTTGATTATGAATCACTTGATGCTTGTGAACCATGCCTTATGGGCAAGATGACTAAGACTCCATTCTCCGGAACAATGGAGTGAGCAACTGACTTATTGGAAATAATACATACTGATGTATGTGATCCGATGAGTGTTGAGGCTCACGGCGGGTATCGTTATTTTTGACCTTCATAGATGATTTGAGCAGATATGGGTATATCTACTTGATGAAACACAAATCTGAAACATTTGAAAAGTTCAAAGAATTTCAGAGTGAAGTGGAGAATCATTGTAACAAAAATTAAAAGTTTCTACAATATGATCGCAGAAGTAAAATATTTGAGTTACGAGTTTGGCCTTCACTTAAAAACAATGTGAAATAGTTTCACTACTCACGCCACCTAGAACACCACAGCATAATGGTGTGTCCGAACGTCATAACCGTACTTTATTAGATATGGTGCGAACTATGATGTCTCTTACCAATCTACCACTATCGTTTTGGGATTATGCATTAGAGACAGCTGCATTCACGTTAAATAGGGCACCATCTAAATCCGTTGAAACGACACCGTATGAACTATGGTTTGGCAAGAAACCTAAGCTGTCGTTTCTTAAAGTTTGAGGTTGCAATGCTTATGTGAAAAAGTTTCAACCTGATAAGCTCAAACCCAAATCGGAGAAGTGTGTCTTCATAGGATACCCAAAAAGAAAATGTTGGGTACACCTTCTATCACAGATCCGAAGGCAAGATATTCGTTGCTTTGAATGGATCCTTTCTAGAGAAGGAATTTCTCTCGAAAGAAGTGAGTGGGAGGAAAGTAGAACTTGATGAGGTAACTATACCTACTCCCTTATTGGAAAGTAGTTCATTACAGAAATCTGTTCTTGTGACTACTACACCAATTAGTAAGGAAGCTAATGATGATGATCATGTAACTTCAGATCAAGTCACTACCGAATCTCGTAGGTAAACCAGAGTGAGATCCGCACCAGAGTGGTATGGTAATCCTGTTCTGGAAGTCATGTTACTAGACCATGACGAACTTGCGAACTATGAGGAAGCGATGATGAGCCCAGATTCCGCGAAATGGTTTGAGGCCATGAAATCTGAGATATGATCCATGTATGAGAACAAAGTATGGACTTTGATGGATTTGCCCGATGATCGGAAAGCCATAGAAAATAAATGGATCTTCAAGAGGAAGACGGACGCTGATAGTAGTGTTACTATCTACAAAGCTAGACTTGTTGAAAAAGGTTTTTGACGAAGTTCAAGGTGTTGACTACGATGAAATTTTCTCACTCGTAGAGATGCTTAAGTCTGTCCAAATCATGTTAGCATTTGCCGCATTTGGATAAACAAAACTACATTCCTTAATGGATTTAAAGAAGAGTTGTATATGATGCAACCAGAAGGTTTTGTCAATCCTAAAGGTGCTAAACAAAATATGCAAGCTCCAGCGATCCATCTATGGACTGGTGCAAGCATCTCGGAGTTGGAATATACGCTTTGATAAATTGATCAAAGCATATAGTTTTATACAGACTTGCGGTGAAGCCTGTATTTACAAGAAAGTGAGTGGGAGCACTACAGCATTTCTGATAAGTATATGTGTATGACATATTGTTGATCGAAAATAATGTAGAATTATTCTGCAAAGCATAAAGGAGTGTTTGAAAGGATTTTTTTAAGAAAGGCCTTGGTGAAGCTGCTTACATATTGAGCATCAAGATCTATAGAGATAGATCAAGACGCTTGATAAGTTTTTTCAATGAGTACATACCTTGACAAGATTTTGAAGTAGTTCAAAATGGAACAGTCAAAGAAAAGAGTTCTTGGCTGTGTTACAAGGTATGAAATTGAGTAAGACTCAAAACCCGACCACAGCAGAAGATAGAAAGAGAATGAAAGTCATTCCCTATGCCTCAGCCATAGGTTCTATAAAGTATGCCATGATGTGTACCAGATCTATTGTATACCCTACACTGTATTAAGCAAGGGAGTACAATAGTGATCTAAGAGTAGATCACTGGACATTGGTCAAAATTATCCTTAGTGGAATAAGGAAATATTTCTCGATTATGAAGGTGACAAAAGGTTCGTCGTAAAAAGTTACGTCGATGCAAGTTTTGACACAGATCTGGATGACTCTAAGTCTCGATCTAGATACATATTGAAAGTGGGAGCAATTAGCTAGAGTAGCTCCGTGCAGAGCATTGTAGACATAGAATTCGCAAAATACTTACGGATCTGTATGTGACAGACCCGTTGATTAAAATTATCTCACAAGCAAAACATGATCACACCTTAGTACTCTTTGGGTGTTAATCACATAAATGATGTGAACTAGATTATTGACTCTAGTAAACCCTTTGGGTATAGGTCACATGATGATGTGAACTATGGGTGTTAATCACATGGTGATGTGAAATCTTAGTGTTGAATCACATGGCGATGTGAACTAGATTACTGACTCTAGTGCAAGTGGGAGACTGAAGGAAATATGCCCTAGAGGCAATAATAAAGTTATTATTTATTTCCTTATATCATGATAAATGTTTATTATTCATGCTAGAATTGTATTAACCGGAAACATAATACATGTGTGAATACATAGACAAATAGAGTGTCACTAGTATGCCTCTACTTGACTAGCTCGTTAATCGAAGATGGTTATGTTTCCTAACCATAAACAAAAGAGTTGTTATTTGATTAACGGGATCACATCATTAGGAGAATGATGTGATTGACATGACCCATTCCATTAGCTCAGCACCCGATCGTTTAGTATGTTGCTATTGCTTTCTTCATGACTTATACATGTTCCTATGACTATGAGATTATGCAACTCCCGTTTGCTGGAGGAACACTTTGTGTGCTACCAAACGTCACAACGTTACTGGGTGATTATAAAGGAGCTCTACAGGTGTCTCCAAAGGTACATGTTGGGTTGGCGTATTTCAAGATTAGGATTTGTCACTCCGATTGTCGGAGAGGTATCTCTGGGCCCTCTCGGTAATGCACATCACATAAGCCTTGCAAGCATTGCAACTAATGAGTTAGTTGCGAGATGACGTATTACGGAACGAGTAAAGAGACTTGCCGGTAACGAGATTGAACTAGGTATTGAGATACCGATGATCGAATCTCGGGCAAGTAACATACCGATGACAAAGGGAACAACGTATGTTGTTATGCGGTCTGACCGATAAAGATCTTCGTAGAATATGTAGGAGCCAATATGAGCATCCAGGTTCCGCTATTGGTTATTGACCGGAGACGTGTCTCGGTCATGTCTACATTGTTCTCGAACCCGTAGGGTCTGCACGCTTAAGGTTTCGATGACAGTTATATTATGAGTTTATGAGTTTTGATGTACCGGAGTTAGTTCGGAGTCCCGGATGTGATCACGGACATAACGAGGAGTCTTGAAATGGTCGAGACATAAAGATTGATATATTGGACGGCTATATTCGGACATCGGAAGTGTTTCGGGGAAGTTTCGGATAAAACCGGAGCACCGGGGGGTTACCGGAACCCCCCGGGGGATTAATGGGCCTCATGGGCCTAAAGTTGAGAAGAGGAGGGCCTGCCAGGGCAGGCCGCGTGCCCCCTCTCCCCCTAGTCCGAATTGGACAAGGAGGGAGGGGCGGCGCCCCCCCTTTTCCTTCTCTCCTTCCCCCTCTCCTACTTGGACAAGGAAAGGGAGGGGAGTCCTACTCCCGATAGGAGTAGGACTCCTCCTGCGCGCCTCCTACTAGGTCCGGCCACACCCCCCCTTGGATCCTTTATATACGGAGGCAAGGGGCACCCCTAGACACACAAGTTGATCCACATGATCATATTCTTAGCCGTGTGCGGTGCCCCCTTCCACCATAGTCCTCGATAATATTGTAGCGGTGCTTAGGCGAAGCCCTGCGATGGTAGTACATCATTCGTCACCACGCCGTCATGCTGACGGAACTCTTCCCCGACACTTTGCTGGATCGGAGTCTGGGGATCGTCATCGAGCTAAACGTGTGCTAGAACTCGGAGGTGCCGTAGTTTCGGTGCTTGATCGGTCGGGCCGTGGAGACGTACGACTACATCAACCAAGTTAACGCTTCCGTTGTCGATCTACAAGGGTACGTAGATCACACTCTCCCCTCTCGTTGCTATGCATCACCATGATCTTGCATGTGCGTAGGAATTTTTTTGAAATTACTACGTTCCCCAACACCCTCCTCCTCTGGTCCGAATTGGACTAGGAAGGGGGGGGGGGCGTCCCCCTTTCCTTCTCCCTCTTTCCTCCTTCCTTCTCCTACTCCTACTACATGGAAAGGGGGGAATCCTACTCCCGGTGGGAGTAGGACTCCCCATGGGGCATGCCATAGGAGGGCCGGCTGTCCCCCTCCTCAACTCTTTTATATACGGGGGAGGGGGCACCCCATAGACACACAAGTTGATCATTGATCTTTAGCCGTGTGCGGTGCCCCCTCCATCATAATCCACCTCGGTAATATCGTAGCGGTGCTTGGGTGAAGCCTTGTTCCGGTAGCAACATCATCACCGTCATCACGCCATCGTGCTGACGAAGCTCTCCCTCGAAGTTCTACTAGATCGTGAGTTCACGAGACGTCACCGAGCCAAACGTGTACAGATCGTGTAGGTGTTGTATCTTCGGTACTAGATCGGTCGATCATGAAGACGTACGACTACATCAACCACGTTGTCATAACGCTTCCGCTTACGGTCTACGAGGTTACGTAGACGATACTCCCCCCTCTCGTTGCTATGCATCACCATGATCTTGCTTGTGCATAGTTTTTTTTTTTGAAATTACTGCGTTCCCCAACAGTGGCATCCGAGCTAGGTTTATGCATAGATGTTATATGCACGAGTAGAACACAAAAGATTTGTGGGCATGGGTGTATTCATATTGCTTCTCATCACTAGTTGATTCTTGATTCAGCGACATTATTGGATGAAGCGGCCCAGACCGACATTACGCGTACGCTTATGCGAGACTAGTTCTACCGACGTGCTTTGCACACAGGTGGCTAGTGGGTGTCTGTTTTTCCAGCTTTAGTTGAATCGGATTCAATGAACAGGGTTCTTTCTGAATATCAAAAAGCAATCACTATACCATGTTGTAGGTAAGAACGGTTCTTGCTCAGCCCGTAGCAGCCACGTAAAACTTGCAACAACAAAGTAGAGGGCGTCTAACTTGTTTTTGCAGGGCATGTTGTGATGTGATATGGTCAAGACATGATGCTAAAACATGATGCTAAAATTTTTATTGTATGAGATGATCATGTTTTGTTACACAGTTATCGACAACTGGCAGGAGCCATATGGTTGTCGCTTTATTGTATGAAATGCAATCGCCATGTAATTGCTTTACTTTATCACTAAGCGGTAGCGATAGTCATAGAAGCAATAGTTGGCGAGACGACAACGATGCTTCAATGGAGATCAAGGTGTCAAGCAGGTGACGATGGTGATCATGACGGTGCTTTGAAGATGGAGATCAAAGGCACAAGATGATGATGGCCATATCGTATCACTTATATTGATTGCATGTGATGTTTATCCTTTATGCATCTCATTTTGCTTAGTTCGGCGGTATCATTATAATATGATCTCTCACTAAATTTCAAGGTATAAGTGTTCTCCTTGAGTATGCACCTTTGCGACAGTTCGTCGTGCCGAGACACCACATGATGATCGGGTGTGATAAGCTCTACGTTCACATACAATGGGTGCAAGCCAGTTTTGCACACGCGGAATACTCGGGTTAAACTTGACGAGCCTAGCATATGCAGACATGGCCTCGGAACACTTGAGACCGAAAGGTCAAGCAAGAATCATATAGTAGATATGATCAACATAGTGATGTTCACCATTGAAAACTACTCTATATCACGTGATGATCGGACATGGTTTAGTTGATTTGGATCATGTGATCATTTAGATGACTAGAGGGATGTCTATATTAGTAGGAGTTCTTAAGTAATATGATTAATTGAACTTTAAATTTACCATGAACTTAGTCCTGATAGTATTTGCATATCTATGTTGGAGATCAATTGCTCATGTATAGCTTCCCCATTTTATTTGTGATATGTTCCTAGAGAAAACTATGTCGAAAGATGTTAGTAGCAATGATGCGGACTAGCTTCGTGATATGAGGATTATCCTCATTGCTGCACAGAAGAATTACGTCCTTGATGCACCGCTAGGTGACGGACCTATTGCAAGAGCAGATACAGACGTTATGAACGTTTGGTAAAGCTTGGTTTGATGACTACTTGATAGTTTAGTGCACCATGCTTTATGGCTTAGAACTGGGACTTCAAAAACGTTTTAAATGCCACAGAGCATATAAGATGTTCTAAGAGTTGAAATTGGTATTTCATACTCATGCCCGTGTCGAGAGGTAGAAGACCTCTGACAGTACTTTGCCTACAAGTTGGAGGAGAATAGCTCAATGAGTGAGCATGTGCTCAGAATGTCTGAGTACTACAATCACTTGAATCAAGTGGGAGTTAATCTTCCCGATAAGATAGTGATTGACAGAGTTCTCTAGTCACTATCACCAAGTTACTAGAACTTCGTGATGAACTATAATATGCAATGGATAGCGGAAATGATTCCCAAAGCTCTTCGCGATGTTGAAATCGGCGAAGGTAGAAATCAAGAAAAAGCTTCAAGTGTTGATGGTTGACAAGACCACTAGTTTCAAGTAAAAGGGCAAGGGAAGAAAGGGAACTTCAAGAAGAATGGCAAGCAAGTTGCCACTCCCATGAAAAAGCCCAAAGCTAGACCCAAGTCTGAAGCTAAGTGCTTCTACTGCAAAGGAAATGGTCACTGGAAGTGGAACTGCCCTAGATACTTGGCGGATAAAAAGGATGTCATACTAAACAAATGTATATTGGATATACATGTTATTGATGTGTACTTTACTAGTGTTTATAGCAACCCCTCGGTATTTGATACTGGTTTAGTTGCTAAGAGTAGTAACTCAAAACGGGAGTTGCAAAATAAACAGAGACTAGTTAAGGGCAAGGTGATGATGTGTGTTGGAAGTGATTCCAAGGTTGATAAGATCACCATCGCACACTCCCTTTACCTTCGGGATTAGTGTTGAACCTAAAATAAATGTTATTTGGTGTTTGCGTTGAGCATGAATATGATTGGATCATGTTTATTGCAATACAGTTATTCATTTAAGTCAAAGAATAATTGTTCTTCTATTTACATGAATAAAACCTTCTATGGTCAAACACTCAATATGAATGGTTTATTGAATCTCGATCGTAGTGATACACATATTCATAATATTGAAGCCAAAAGATGCAAAGTTAATAATGATAGTGCAACTTATTTGTGGCACTGCCGTTTAGGTCATATTGGTGTAAAGCGCATAAAGAAACTCCATGCTGATGGACTTCTGGAATCAGTTGATTATGAATCACTTGATGCTTGTGAACCATGCCACATGGGCAAGATGACTAAGACTCCGTTCTTCGGAACAATGGAGCGAGCAATTGACTTATTGGAAATAATACATACCGATGTATGCGATCCGATAAGTGTTGAGGCTCGCGGAGGGTATCGTTATTTTCTGACCTTCATAGATGATTTGAGCAGATATGGGTATATCTACTTAATGAAACATAAGTCTGAAACATTTGAAAAGTTCAACGAATTTCAAAGTGAAGTGGAAAATCATCGTAACAAGAAAATAAAGTTTCTACGATCTGATCGCGGAGGTGAATATTTGAGTTACGAGTTTGGTCTTCATTTGAAACAATCTGGAATAGTTTGGCAACTCACGCCACCTAGAACACCACAACATAATGGTGTGTCCGAACATTGTAATCGTACTTTATTGGATATGGTGCAATCTATGATGTCTCTTACTGATTTACCACTATCGTTTTGGGGTTATGCATTAGAGATAGCTGCATTCACGTTAAATAGGGCACCATCTAAATCCGTTGAGATGACACCGTATGAACTATGGTTTGGCAAGAAACCAAAGCTGTCATTTCTTGAAGTTTGGGGTTGCGATGCTTATGTGAAAAAGTTTCAAACTGATAAGCTCAAACCCAAATCGGAAAAGTGCGTCTTCATAGGATACCCAAAAGAAACTGTTGGGTACACCTTCTATCACATATCCGAAAGGCAAGATCTTTGTTGCTAAGAGTGGATCCTTTTTAGAGAAGAAGTTTCTCTCGAAAGAAGTGAGTGGGAGGAAAGTAGAACTTGATGAGGTAATTGTACCTTCTCCCGAATTGGAAAGTAGTTCATCACAGAAATCAGTTCCAGTGATTCCTACACCAATTAGTGAGGAAGCTAATGATGATGATCATGAAACTTCAGATCAAGTTACTACCGAACCTCGTAGGTCAAACAGAGTAAGGTCCGCACCAGAGTGGTACGGTAATCATGTTCTGGAAGTCATGTTACTAGACCATGACGAACCTACGAACTATGAGGAAGCGATAATGAGCCTAGATTCCGCAAAATGGCTTGAGGCCATGAAATCTGAGATGGGATCCATGTATGAGAACAAAGTATGGACTTTGATTGACTTGCCCGGTGAGTCATTGAGAATAAATGGATCTTCAAGAGGAAGATGGATGATGATAGTAGTGTTACTGTCTACAAAGCCCGAATTGTCGCAAAACATTTTCGACAAGTTCAAGATGTTGACTACAATGAGATTTTCTCACTTGTATCGATGCTTAAAAGTCTGTCCGAATCATGTTAGAAACTGCCACAGTTTATGAAATTTGGCAGATGGATGTCAAACCTACATTCCTTAAATGGATTTCTTAAATAAGAGTTGTATATGATGCAACCAGAAGGTTTTGTCGATCCTAAAGGTGCTAACAAAGTGTGCAAAGCTCCAGCAATCCATCTATGGACTGGTGCAAGCATCTCGGAGTTGGAATATACGTTTTGATGAGTTGATCAAAGCATATAGTTTTATACAGACTTGCGGTGAAACATGTATTTACAAGAAAGTGAGTGAGAGCACTACAGCCTTTCTGATAAGTATATGTGAATGACATATTGTTGATCGAAAATGATGTAGAATTTTCTAGAGAGCGTAAAGGAGTGTTTGAAAGGAGTTTTTCAAAGAAATACCTTGGTGAAGCTACTTACATATTGGGCATCAAGATCTATGGAGATAGATCAAGATGCTTGATAAGTTTTTTCAATTAGTACATACCTTGACAAGTTTTTGAAGTAGTTCAAAATAGAACAGTCAAAGAAGGAGTTCTTGCCTATGTTGCAAGGTGTGAAATTGAGTAAGACTCAAAGCCCGACCACGATAGAAGATAGAAAAGAGAATGAAAGTCATTCCCTATGCCTCAGCCATAGGTTCTATAAAGTATGCCATGTCGTGTACCAGATCTATTGTATACCCTACACTGAGTTTGGCAAGGGAGTACAATAGTGATCTAGGAGTAGATCACTAGACAACTGTCAAAATTGTCCTTAGTGGAATAAGGATATGTTTCTCGATTATGGAGGTAACAAAAGGTTCATCGTAAAGGCTTACGTCGATGCAAGTTTTGAAACTGATCCAGATGACGCTAAGTCTGAATCTGGATACATATTGAAAGTGGGAGCAATTAGCTAGAGTAGCTCTATGCAGAGCATTGTTGACATAGAAATTTGAAAAATTGTCGGGACCCCGATCCTAGGTCACACCGATCTAGCATGTAACACTTCATATCACTTTGCGGCCTCACGCACGGTACTCCCATGGGTGCCACCTTACCTGGACCGGGACCGTTTGCACCTTTTGGCTCACGTATATGATAGTGTCTCTAGCATCTATAAGACAGAGAACCTGGGCCGACCTGACTAGTCGTGAACCCAAAGTAGCACTAACTTACAGGGACAGGCATACGTGAATCAACCTCGAGCATGTCGGTCAACAACGTATGAATCCGGGCTGTAGCACTGGGCTAACAGGACTCCGGGAACCCGGGCTGTAGCAGGCTAGGCAGGACTCCGGATGTCACCGCGTGACATTTCCCCAAAGGGACAGACACAGGAACGAAGTGAATCACATGCCGTCCAGTCAAATGTTCCGGAGCAGTAGTGCTAGGCTAGTAGGACTCCGGTGAACCGGGCTGTAGCGGACTACTATGTCTCATGGAAGCACAAGACTACATTTCCCTATAAGAGAGGCTACCAGAGGTAAACCACTAGGTTGTCGGATCCCACACATAGCAATACACGTTACACGTACGCATAACATGCAATTATGTGCTATACAACATGGCATCACAACATAACTCAAACTCATATAGATAAAGGCCCAGAAGAGCCACATGCATCAATACAAACAGGGGTCTCATGACCCATCATTCAGAGCATACAAGGAACGGAAGCATTACATGTCTGAGTACAGAAAACTACAAAACGAAAAGAGTAAGAAGCCTGACTAAACATGACCCTCCCAAGGGTACAAGATCGTAGCTGGGATACAAGCTACTCGTCGAAGTCACTAGTGTAACCAACTGCAAAACATAAATAAGCAAACGTGAGTACAAAGGTACTCAACAAGTCTTACATCAGAACTATCTACATATGCAACATTATCAACAAAGGGGGTGGTGGTGTTTAATAGCAGCAAGCCAGCTTTGACTCAATGGCTAATCTATACTACGAGTATCAGAAACTTCTTTGAGGTGAGAAAACGCACACGAGTCCACATATTCACCATATCAATACTCCACTATGGATCCGTTCCCGTCTCCCTACGAGAAGGCCATCCATAGCACTCACGCTTATCTTGCGGATTTTAGAGTATCCACTTCAAGTTGTCTATGTACTACATAAGTCCTCCAAGTTTCCATATCCGAGGAAAACGACTATTCGAATAGATAATGTGGACCCTGCAGGGGTGTACTTCGTCACACACGCTCTCGCCACTTATAGCCCTGTACACGTCATGTACCTAGGCAACCTTCAAGCGGAAGCCGGGCGAGGGAGTCGGCCATGACCTGACTAACCACACAAGTCTCTCGTCCAGGTTTATCGCCTATTCGGGTTCCATCTGCAAGGAGATCAGGCCGGGGTGTCGCTCACGGCCCCAAACAATGTGTGCAGGGTTCCCAAGCCCACCATCCGGGTGCCACTTGGTACACCGTGCCATGATGCCTAGTCTGTCCCAAGCCCGTCCCGTCGGACACCACCTGGTATACAAGTAGCACTACCTACAAACGCCAGAAACTATTTGCAACTCCTGGACAGAGATCAAGTGGATTAATAAGCCGAGAGGGGCCGGATAACCGGAACCCAATGTGTGGTAGTAACTGGACTTGGATAACATACACAGAACTCAGTGCTTAAGGACGGTTCCAATGAGACAACCCACCATGTACTCCTACATGGCCTCTCATCGCTGCCTTTACCAAAACGTGTTCACACACTTAGCCTTTATCGGTAGGACATGTTCACCACTCCGATTCATTCCCGATGAATTAGACCTGACACAACTCTAAGCATAGCTGGCATAAAGAAAAACAAGCATGGATGAGCAGGCACATCAAGGCTCAAGCAACTCCTACTCATGCTAGTGGGTTTCAACTATTTACTGTTGCAATGACAGGTCATGCAGAGGAATGGGTTCAGCTACCGCAGCAGAAAATAGCAGCTTGACTCGTTGTTGTCCTAATGCAGTAAAAGGAGCAGGAGCGAGAGAGTGGAATTTATTGAGATGCTCAAGGGGGGGTTGCTTGCCTGATAGATCCATGAAGAAGCACTGCTCCTCAGACAGGTACTCGGGACACCTTCCGAAGTAGAACCTATCGAGAGGGGACGGTGCCGGCAATCAATAAACAACCATATGCAACAATATGATGCATGAAGATGACATTTCGAAGATGCTATGATTTGCCCTAATGCATCTAGCATCAATTTGGTTGAAGTCCATATGAACCAATGGTTCATATGCAAACCCCAAATTAAATATATAACATGCCATTATTACGTTTTCACTTATACAGCAAGTATAGGTTGGTTTTTCATGCATGAAACTATCATAAATGGATTCCTTGCATTTTTCTGATGATTTTTCATATATAATTTATTTCATTCTGAGCTACGGTTTAATTATTATGATTTTTTGAAGTTTAGGCAATATTCTGGAATTTCCTGAGTTAAAATAATTCCAGAAATCAATTATTGCGTCAGCTCTATGTCAGCATGACGTAAGCGAGTCAACGGGGCTGACCAGGTCAAACCTGACCAGTGGGTCCCATTGGTCAGTGACCCAGTCAACTAACTTAGTTAGTTAGTCCTAACTAACTGGGCAGGGCCCACTAGTCAGTGACTGTAGTAGCTAACCTAGTTAGTTAATTAGTGTTAAGTATAGTAATTAGTCGGGCGGGGCCCGCAAGTCAGTGAGAGAGAGGGAGGAGGTCAAACTGGGCTGTGGGGGTCAACCCACGCCGGAGTTGACCCGGCGCTCGTCGCCGGAAAGGCCAGAGACGGCGGAGGGGCTCGGGATTCCTCCTCCGGTGACCAAATGGCCGGCGGAGGGCATCTACGTGGAGCTGGGACTCGCCCGCATCCATCTGTGCAAACGGCAGGGGCTGAGGTGGCCCGAGCTCGCCGGAGGCAAGCTCTCGGCGGTGGTCGTAGTTCGGGCGATGATGAAAACGTTGCTATGGTGCACGGCAGGAGCAACGGTTGGTTGCTCTGGGCCCGTGGAACTATGCTGAGCACGGTGACACGCTCGGTTTTGGGCTTGGGCGGCTGTGGCGACGGCGGTGACATGGCCAGCGGGCGGAAGCTTTCGGCTCCGGTGAAGAGCATGGTTAGGGGACGCGTTCGGCAGCAAGAAGAGAGGGGAAAGACGGCGGGGCTCACTGGGGGTCGGAAGAGAAGGTCAGCGGGCTCGGGGGCGCGCCAGACGCCACGAATCGCCGGCGGTGATCGACGGCACCCGAGGTGGAAGACGAGCTCGAAGGCGTCACCACGGTGCTCCTGGGTTCGGGATCTCCCGCGTGGAGGAGCTGTGCATCGTCACGGAGCTTTTGGACACGGGGAAGGGGCGAGAAGACCACGGTGCTCATGGTGGCAACGAACGACGGCGACGGACCCGTTCGGGCGTGCTACAGAGAGAGAGAGCAGGGGAAGGGAGAGTGAGCAGCGAGTGAGGGAGAGGAGAGAGGGGCTTCGAGGCGTCTCCAGGCGCGGGATTGGGTTGACGGGGAGCGCGACACGGCGAAGCAGGAGGTGGCACGGTCGGCTGCATGCGCTGGTTGCCAGTGGGCACAAGGTTGAAGACAACCTTGCCCCTGGTGGGCTGGGCCAACAGTGCCAGGCCGGCTGGGCTGCCAGGTAAGGACAGGTAAGCCTTTTCCTTTTCCTGTTTTCTTTTTCTATTTCTGACATTTGTTTTGTATCTAAAAGAAATGTTAAAACATTTCCATAAATGCTGAAAATATTTGTGGCATCTAGATATAATATTCCAGAGGCCCTCACCAATTCCCAACATTTTTGGAGCCATTAAAATATTTATATAATTTAAACAGCTCCAAATAAAAAATTTATGCATTGATTCAAAAATCCAAAATGTGTAGCAAAAATGTGCATCACTTCTGGTTGTTGTTCCCAACATTATCCAAAGAGCATGAACATTTTTTAATAGCATTTTGGGTTCATTGAAAATCCATTTTAAAGTTGAACCTATTTGAATTTGCTTTAGTGCTAGGGTTTGAAACATCCCCATTTCAATTTCATTTGAAATTTAAACATGATGCACAAGCAAGCCTAGGATCATACCAGAACTAGGGATGTGACAGCTCGCCCCCACTCGAGAAAATCTCGTCCCGAGATTCAGGAGTTGGCGGAAGGAAAGCGGGGTACTCAAGTCGAAGACGATCTTCTCGCTCCCAAGTAGCTTCTCTCTCGGAATGATGAGACCATTGAACCTTGAGAAACTTGATGTTATGACGTCGAGTGACGCGCTCTGCTTGATCCAGAATGCTAACAGGGTACTCTCGATAAGTGAGGTTATCTTGGAGATCAAGCGTTTCGTGGTCCACTCCGCGGATGGGATCCGAGAAGCAACACCTGAGTTGAGAGACGTGGAAGACATCATGAACTCGAGAAAGATGTGGGGGTAGTTCCAACTGGTAGGCAACCTCTCCTCGTTTAGCGAGAATGTGAAAAGGACCGATGTAACGAGGAGCCAACTTGCCCTTGATACCGAAATGATGGGTACCCTTCAAAGGAGTAACCCGAAGGTAAACCTTGTCGCCAACTTCATAAGCCACTTCCTTATGACGACGGTCATACTGGCTCTTTTGACGAGATTGGGCTGTTTTCAAATTCTCACGAATGGTGCGAACTTGCTCTTCTGCCTCCTGGATCATATCCGGTCCAAAGAATTGTCTTTCACTGGTTTCTGACCAGTTCAAAGGTGTTCGACATCTTCGTCCATACAGAATTTCGAAGGGTGCTTTCTTAAGACTGGATTGATAGCTATTGTTATAAGCAAACTCGGCAAAGGGAAGACATTTCTCCCAATCCATACCGAATGAGATAAGACAAGCTCTAAGCATGTCTTCGAGAATTTGGTTGACCCTTTCCACCTGACCACTTGACTAAGGGTGGAAAGCGGTACTGAAAGAAAGATGGGTGCCCATGGCATTCTGGAAACTTTCCCAGAAATGAGAGGTGAAAAGACTGCCATGGTCTGAATTGATCTCTAGTGGAACACCATGGAGTGACACTATTCGGGAGATATATAAGTCAGCGAGCTGACTAGCAGTGATACTCTCTCGAACAGGTAGGAAGTGAGCCACTTTGGAGAGACGGTCAATGACTACGAAGATAGCATTATTTCCTTTCTTGGTCCTGGGAAAGCCGGTGATGAAGTCCATACCAACTTTGTCCCATTTCCACTCGGGAATAGCTAAAGGTTGAAGGGTGCCAGCAGGTCTCTGATGCTCTGCCTTAACGCGACGACAAACGTCACAGTTGGCAATATATTGAGCGATTTCTCTCTTCATCCTAGTCCACCAGAACCTCTGGCGTAGGTTCTGATACATCTTTGTACTACTGGGATGAATGGTGAGAGGGGATTCATGGGCCTCCTTAAGGATCAGTTGCTGCATCTGTTGACATTTGGGAACCACCAAACGGTTTCCAAAGTAAACAACACCTCGTTCATCCATAGAGAAACAGCCAGCAACTCCCTTGGAGATATACTTCTGGATTCGGGAAATTCCCGTATCATGCTTCTGAGCCTCTATGATGTGATCCATAAGGGTAGGTTTCGCTACCAAGGTAGAAAGGGAACCATGAGGAGCTATGTGAAGGTTAAGCTTACAGAATTCCTCATGGAGGGGTGGTTGACATTGTTGCAACATGAGGTTGTTGCAATAGGATTTACGACTCAAAGCATCAGCCATGACATTGGCTTTGCCTGGGGTGTAGGTGATTCCTAAGTCGTAATCCGAGATCAACTCCAACCAACGTCTCTGTCTGAGATTCAGATCCTGTTGGATGAAGATATATTTGAGACTATGATGGTCAGTGTAGATTTTGCAATGGTTACCAAGAAGGTAATGTCGCCAAATCTTAAGTGCATAGACTACGGCTGCAAGCTCTAGATCATGTGTAGGATAATTTTCCTCATGTGGATGCAACTGTCGAGATGCATAGGCAATCACATGACGATCCTGCATAAGAATGCAACCTAGTCCTTGACATGAAGCATCACAATAGATAACAAAGTCTTTAGTGAAATCCGGTGGCACGAGTATGGGCGCAGAAGTCAGGCGTCTTTTCAGTTCCTGAAAACTATGCTCACACTGTGGGGTCCACTCAAACCTTTTATCTTTCTTGAGAAGCTCCATGAGGGGTTTGGCCACTTTGGAGAAGTTTTCAACAAAGCGGCGACAATAACTGGCTAGACCAAGGAAACTCCTAACTTGTTTGACCGTTTCAGGTGGAGTCCAATCGAGAACGGCTTTGACTCTCTCGGGATTGACAGCAATGCCCTTACCAGAGATCACGTGGCCCGGATAGGTCACTTCTGGCAACCAAAATTCACACTTGGAGAACTTGGCATAAAGGCGATGCACTCTGAGTTTTTCTAACACAAGCCTAAGATGTTCGGCATGCTCTTCCTCGTTCTTCGAGTAAATAAGAATATCATCAAGATAAACCACGACGAACTTATCTAAGTACTCCATAAAGATCAAGTTCATCAAGCGGGAGAAAGTAGCTGGAGCATTGGTTAGGCCGAAAGACATCACGGTGTACTCGTATTGACCATAACGAGTGACAAAGGCCATTTTGGGGATGTCCCCGTTTCTAATCTTGATTTGGTGGTAGCCTAACCTCAAATCCATCTTGGAAAAGACTGAGGATCCAGCGAGCTGATCATACAGGCCGTTGATCCTGGGGAGCGGATACTTGTTCTTTATCATGACCAAATTAACGGGACGATAATCTACAACCATCTGATCCATACCATCCTTCTTCTTGACGAAGAGGACAGGACAAGCCCAATGAGAAGAACTGGGATGGATGAAACCCTTTTGCAAGGACTCATCAAGTTGTTTCTTAAGCTCGGCTAACTCCAAAGGTGCCATCTTGTATGGTCTCCTAGAGATTGGAACAGTTCCTGGGATAAGTTCTATGACAAACTCTACATCTCTGTCAGGTGGGACACCTGGCAGTTCTTCTGGAAAAACATCCGGGAAATCACGGGCTACCGGAATATCTTCAAGGTCTGGAAGAGGGCTGGCATTAAGAGAATAGAGTTGACGCCTTGCAACTCTAGTGGAGACAGTGACTATTTTGCTAGATGGATGTGTAAGTTGAACAGATCTAGTGTAACAATCGATCTTGGCATGATGAGCTGTCATCCAGTCCATACCCAAGATGATGTTAATATCTGAGGACTTTAGAGATATCAAAGAAGCAAGGAATACCAGTCTGTCAACAAGGATTTCATTACCATGGCTTACCTTGGAGGTTTGCCATTTGGAACCAGGAGTCTGGATTATTTGTGGAGTCGGCATATCACAAAATGACATGTCGTGCAACCGAGCGTATCCTTCGGATATGAAGGAGTGCGATGCTCCAGTATCGAACAGAACTGAAGCTGGGTGACAATTGACAAGAAGCATACCCAGTACGACTTCGGGATCATCTTGAGCTTCTGTAGCTGAGACATGGTGCACACATGCTCGTTCAATGGAGGCTGGCTTGGTACTGATCATCTTGCCTGATGGCTTTTCACGGCCAACAGACCTCTCAGACTGGGGTGGAGTAAAACTGGACTGAGGGCAGTCACATGCGTAGTGTCCCTATTCTCTGCAGGTGAAGCAAGTTCCTGAGGTAGGACGTGGACTTACATTGGCAAGTGGTCCACTAATAGGCCTGGGTGGAGCACGTTGCTGAGTTGGGTGAGGCGCCACATCGGATGGCCTCGGTGCATATCCAGGTGGAAGAGCCGAGTTCGGAATCCAAATCCGTCGCTTCTGAGAGCCAGAGCGGGAGGAAGAACCCAGATCACGGTTGTGCTTACGAGACTCCTCGTAAGTGAGCTGAGCAGTCTCTGCATTAATGGCCTTGTTCACAAGAGCCTGGAAAGTATCACAATGATGCAGGTGGAGATCACGACGCAACTTAGGGTTGAGACCCTTCCGGAACCTAGCCTGCTTCTTAGCGTCCGTGGACACTTCTTTTGTAGCATAGCGGGCGAGGCTTCCAAACTCTCTACTATAAGCATCAACAGGCAGCTTACCCTGGGCAAAACTACAGAACTCTTCCTTCTTGCGGTCAATGAGAGCCTGAGGAATGTGGTGCTCACGAAAAGCCTCGGTGAAATCCCTCCAGGTAGGAATCTGACCAGCTGGAAGCATAGCCTCATAGCTCTGCCACCAAATACTAGCAGGACCTTCCAGGTGATAGGTAGCATAGGTGACCTTGTCACTTTCAGCTACGCTCGCAGAATGCAACTTGTGGGTGATGCTCCGGAGCCAATAATCTGCATCGAGTGGCTCAATGGAATGATGGAAGGTAGGTGGTTTCAGACCAATGAAGTCGGTGATGGAAACCAACTTCTTACGCTGATGTGCGGTGTTCTGCTCAATCTGTGCCAGCAAGCGGTTAGTCTCACGCTTGTTCCTCTCAGATGCTAACAAGAACTCTGCCATCAAAGGCTGGTCAGGAGGATCCTCGTCCCTACCATCTCCGTGATTCTTGCTATGAGAAACTGAACCTCGGTTAGCAGACGACATCCTAGCACAGAAACCAAGGAAACAAGGATGGAATTAGCATCAACATAGGGATGTGGAATGTAATGCAAAAGCATTGGAAATTCTTGAAATCCTGGGACAATTTCGGCAGCATAACGGCTGTAAATACTCAAAAGGATTTTTGAGACATTCATCAAAGGAATAGCATAATCAATCAGCATCATAACATCAAGGTTTTGGGTCAAACTGAGGACACACGGAAGTAGTAGAACTATAAGGAGACACAACCCAACAATCCTAAGACTTTATGGTTTAGTAACACGTCATCCTGAGAGATAGAGGAGAAGCCTAGGCCTTAACCCTCGTAGAAAAGAAGAGGCTAACTCAGAAAGAATGACATGAGGTAAAGGAGTAAAAAGAGCCTTACGTTCCCTTCCACAATCAATTCCCTTATATAACTAAAGCATTTCTAGACTCAACTTTGACCGGTTGGCTTGGTAATCCTACAGTCAGTCAGGCTCTGATACCAATGCTGTCGGGACCCCGATCCTAGGTCACACCAATCTAGCATGTAACACTTCATATCACTTTGCGGCCTCACGCACGGTCCTCCCACGGGTGCCACCTTACCTGGCACGGGACCATTTGCGCCTTTTGGCTCATGTATATGATAGTGTCTCTATCATCTATATGACAGAGAACCTGGGCCGACCTGACTAGTCGTGAACCCAAAGTAGCACTAACTTACAGGGACAGGCATACATGAATCAACCTCGAGCATGTCGATCAACAGCGTATGAATCCGGGCTGTAGCACTGGGCTAACAGGACTCCGGGAACCCGGGCTGTAGCAGGCTAGGCAGGACTCCGGATGTCACCGCGTGACATTTCCCCGAAGGGACAGACACAGGAACAAAGTGAATCACATGCCGGCCAGTCAAGTGTTCCGGAGCAGTAGTGCTGGGCTAGCAGGACTCCGGTGAACCGGGCTGTAGCGGACTACTATGGCTCATGGAAGCACAAGACTACATTTCCCCATAAGAGAGGCTAGCAGAGGTAAACCACTAGGTTGTCGGATCCCACACATAGCAATACACGTTACACGTACGCATAACATGCAATTATGTGCTGTACAACATGGCATCACAACATAACTCAAACTCATATAGATAAAGGCCCAGAAGAGCCACATAGCATCAATACAAACAGGGGTCTCATGACCCATCATTCAGAGCATACAAGCAACGGAAGCATTACATGTCTGAGTACAGAAAACTACAAAACGAAAAGAAAAGAAGCCTGACTAAACACGACCCTCCCAAGGGTACAAGATCGTAGCTGGGATACAAGCTACTCATCGAAGTCACTAGTGTAACCAACTGCAAAACATAAATAAGCAAACGTGAGTACAAAGGTACTCAGCAAGTCTTACATCAGAACTATCTACATATGCAACATTATCAACAAAGGGGCTGCTGGTGTTTAACAGCAGCAAGCCAGCTTTGACTCAATGGCTAATCTATACTACGAGTATCAGAAACTTCTTTCAGGTGAGAAAACGCACACGAGTCCACAAATTCACCATATCAATACTCCACTATGGATTCGTTCCCGTCTCCCTACGAGAAGGCCATCCATAGCACTCACGCTTATCTTGCGGATTTTAGAGTATCCACTTCAAGTTGTCTATGTACTACATAAGTCCTCCAAGTTTCCATATCCGAGGAAAATGGCTATTCGAATAGATAATGTGGACCCTGCAGGGGTGTACTTCGTCACACACGCTCTCGCCACTTATAGCCCTGTACACATCATGTACCTCGGCAACCTTCAAGCGGAAGCCGGGCGAGGGAGTCGGCCACGACCTGACTAACCACACAAGTCTCTCGTCCAGGTTTATCGCCTATTCGGGTTCCATCCGCAAGGAGATCCGGCCGGGGTGTTGCTCATGGCCCCAAACAATGTGTGCAGGGTTCCCAAGCCCACCATCCGGGTGCCACTTGGTACACCGTGCCACGGTGCCTAGTCTGTCCCAAGCCCGTCCCGTCGGACACCACCTGGTAGACAAGTAGCACTACCTACAAACGCCAGAAACTAGTTGCAACTCCTGGACAGAGATCAAGTGGATTAATAAGCCGAGAGGGGCTAGATAACCGGAACCCAATGTGTGGTAGTAACTTGTCGGGGAAACTGATCCACGAACACCTATGGGGCCGGCGGACCGAGCCCCTTTCGATTCGGCGGGGGGCGGAGATCACACGAAGAGCAGATCGAGGCGAAGCACACGAGCAGTTTACCCAGCTTCGGAGCTCTCCGGAGAGATAACACTTCTACTGTTGCTTGTTTGATTATCTTGTGTTCTTGCTCCAAAGAGAGAGTGTAGTGTTTTTCTGGGTTCCGAACCAGTCGAACCTCCTCTACGTTGCGCATGGGCCTCCTTTTATACGCTAAAGGGGTCACCGACAGGTGGCAACGCAGAGAAGGGTACAAATGTAAAAAGTGAGGTGGTTGGTACAGTTACTTGTACAGTGCACCCTACCTAACCCTGACAGCAGGGGACAAGGGCATTAAATGCCCGTCTGAGTCGCCCAAACAATGCAGAAAAGGACCGTTAGGGGCGCCACCGTTCGCCACGATGGCGATCTTGTCAGCTTCGCATGCCACTGTGCACCGCTGGCTGCACAGCCTCCCGCCACGCGCGCCTGGAGAGGTCCCCAGAGCGACACGTTGGTGGATGCACTGGAGCGTGGGCACAGAGTGGCCGCCTGCCGCGGCAAGCGCCTTGCCGCTGCTGTTATCTTGTCGGGTCCGGAAGCTTGTCGCTCACCGGGCCTCGAGGTACCTTGGTTGGTCTTCCCGGCAAGCTCCTCTTGCCGGGGCCTTGTTGCCTTGCCGGAGCGCGTGGCGCGTCGCGGCAAGTTCCTTGGAGTGCCTTGGTTGGCCTTCCCGGCAAGCTCCTCTTGCCGGGGCCTTGTCTCCTGAGCTTAAATACTTTGTTCTTGAATGGCTCCAAGGGAACCACGGAGGATCTTGGCGTTCTCCCGGCAAGCCTTGCCGCGGGGTGCTGCAACTGCCCGTGCACAAGTTCGGGGTACTAGGGTACCCCTATTCTAGTACACCGACAGGAGCCCCCGGGCCTGGGCCAGACACGGTGCCGAGCGCTGTTGGGCCAGGCCCAAGACAGGGCACGGGCACACGCGGACTGGGCCATGCCGAATCTCGCTCCATATCCACCGCGCTCTCCCCTAACGGCACGCGTTGAATGCGGCGTCGTGGGAGAGATCGTGGGTGGTTCTTTATTCGGAAGGGCGAAACATCCGCCCCGTCCCTCTTTATAAGCAAAGGAAACAGGGGCAGTTCATTCCCCCTCGCTGGTTGCTACTACTCCATCTTCACGAACCTCCGCCGCTCTCCCTTCTTCTCGAAGCCGAGAGAGCAGCGCTCCGCCCCCATTGCCACCAGCATCACCAACGCCGTCGATCTCCCCCATCACCTCCACCATGGCTCCGAAAGCCGACAAGGGAAAGGGCGTGAAGTCGGCCGAGGCGCAGCAGCTCGCGGCGCTGCGGAAGGAGCGGGCGATCTTCTCACCCCAGCTCGGCGTGAAAGAGCTGAGGGAGTACTTCTACCTCTTTTGGGCGACAGAGACGCGGGCGCATCCGCGCACGAGGGTACTCCCGGCCGCTGCTTCGGAACTGGCTCCAAACGGGTACCCGTTCTTCGCGCTGTTCTTCTATTGCGGGCTCTGCCCGCCCTTCTCGGAGTTCTTCTGCGATATCATGAACACCTACGGCCTCCGCCTCCTTGATTTCACCCCCAACGCCGTTCTGACCATGGCAGTTTTCGCACATTTGTGCGAAAACTTTGTCGGAGTCCACCCCAATGTTGCTCTTTTCCGCCACTTCTTCATGCCTCGGGTAGAGAGAGGAGAGCCGCTTGCCGGAGGGATCGCCTGGATCTCGAGAGTCGGCAAGAAGGAGGCGTACTTGGAGGGTGAGCTCCGCAGCAAGTGGGAGGAGTGGAGAGCGGAGTGGTGCTGGATCGTCGAGGAGAATCCGCAGCCCTTCACCGCCATGCGCCAAGCTCCAATAGTGCGCGGCAATGACTGGAGCAACGTGGCCCCGGAAGACGAGAGGCTGAAGATCGCCATTACTAGGATCCTTCGCCTCAGGCTTGCCGGGCTCACTGTAGGCGTTGTAGGCGCAGATTTCCTCCGCCGCCGCATCGCCCCCCTGCAGAAGAGGGGGAGGCCCGCCTGGGAATTCAAGAACTCGTCGGACATCATGAGGCTGCGGCCGGGCCTCAACTACAACTTCACCGTCTTGGAGCTGGATGCAATGCTCCTGGAGTTGTTCAAACGCGATCCCCAGCACCCATTCACGCTGGCGAGGGGCGTCGTTCCATTGTGCAATAATTCTTCGCTTAACCAGATCCGCGCCATGATGCCGTTGTGCGATTCACACGGAATCGTTCCAACTTGGCAAGAGCATGCGGATGACGTCGTGCAATCATTCTTCGACAACTTGGAAGAAGTGCCGGTCCGCGCTGACGAGCAGAAGAGCCTCACCCGTGACACCACCGACGAGGAGCTGCAGCGCATCGCCACTAGGGCGGAAGAGGTTGCGGCCGCAGCTGCAGCGGGCGCGTTCGGGTTCACTGTGGAGGAGGCGGAGGCGGCAGAGGCGGCAAACCTCGCCGAGCGCGCGGAGTTCATTGGCGAGGAAGAGCCTGCCAGCTCTGAAGCTGAGCCGAGCGCGGCCGGCGAGGAAGAGCCCGAGCCTTCAGAAAGCTTGCTGCAGGCGGAGCCCCCAGCCCCGCCAAGAAGGCGTCTTCATAGGGCCGCGGACGTAGCGGGGCGGCAGCCGGGTCAACAGCCGCCGAGCCGTGCGACACGCTCTACCGCGACAAGCAATGTTGCCGCGGGAGCGCCTCATGCAGCAGCGGCAACTGGAGCGGGATCTTCCCAGGCCACCGCCACCGCCCCCGCCAAGCGGGCAAGGGATCCTACTCCTCCGCCACGCCGCACCGGAGGGGAGCCGGACTTCGATCTTTCCGCGCTCAGCTCCCACGAGGAGGAAGAAGAGTAAGTTTCTTTGGTGCTCTTGTAGTTCTTCAATCTTGCTGTTTTTATCTTGTATCTGACTTGCTTCAATCTGAACTCCTTTCTTTTCAGGACGCTGGCCCAGAGCGCGGCAAAGAGGGCCAAGGCCGCGGTGATTGTCATCGAGGATGACCCCACCGTGTCAGCAGGGGGTGGGTCCGAGACCACCTTGACGGACCCGGCAACCACTCCTCAAAGCAGCCCCCAGCGCAGCTCCCAGCGTAAGTTCATAGTTAGCTTTCTGCTGTCAGGCGCGCATGAGTGCTTTTTCCTTTGTTGATATCTTGCTTGTTGATTTGTGTAGGAGCAGAGCAGCCATATCAGGAGCGCCCGGAAGCTGGTCCCGAAGTGCCATCTGCTTCGACTATGCCGCCAAGGGAGGAGTCCCCGGCAAGGGAGCGCTCTCCGGCAAGGGAGCGCTCTCCGGCAAGGGAGAACTCTCCAGCAAGGGGCAGTTCTCCAGCAAGGGACAGCACCGTCGATCCTGCGGCGGCCGAGACCGCAACTGCAGATCTTGGCACAGGTAATTCACTTGTCCAAAAACTTTCCCTTGGGTTCTTCTTCTTCTGATTTTCTTCTCTTGGATTTTTGATTGATTTTTCTCCCTTCTTCGTTCTTCAGACCCATCTGCTGCTGAGCCAATGGAGACAGAGGGAGCCGGCGAGGAAGGCGCGCATGGCAGCACTGACGACGCCGCCGCCAACGAAGAAGGGGCCGATGCTTATGAGGCCGCCGGCGAGGATGTCACATCCCTAGTTCTGACAATGCCTAGTGCATGCATTAGAGTGTTACATCATGTTTAAATTTCATTTAAACCTGAGATGGGGATTGACTAAGCCCTAGCACCAAATGAATTCAACTAGGGTCAAAATAAAACCTTTTTCATTGAACTCAAAATGTCCTCTAAAAATGTTCAACATTTCTGGTTTAAGGTGGAAGCATCTACCAAAAATGGTTTATATTTTTGCAGGACATATTTGGTCACTGAATTAAATCATATAGTATTTTCATTTGGGCATTTAAATGCTATTAAATATTTCAAATGCTCAAATAATCATAAACTAAAATGTTTACTGTTGGATATATTCTAAACAGTAGCCATGATTAGTTTCATGATTTTTGAAAGTGTCTGAGTATTTTTAATAAAGCCCTAAATTTACAGAATAATAGAAAACTGAGATAATTAGAAAAGGAGAGAGAGAGAAAGACCCGTACCTGGGCCACTTACCTGTAGCCGGCCCAGCTTCTGCGCGGCCCGTTACTGTGCAGCCCAGCTGCCAGTCATCTTCCTCCCCCTCGCCCCGAAGCAGCTGCGTGCTGGACGCACGCGCGCCAACGCCGGCCACCTCCTGCTTCGCTGTGGCAGCCTCCCCGACTTCCTCGCGACGCCACGGAGACGTCCCCGACCCCCTCTCACTTCTCCCTCGCTCTCTGGACCTCCCTCCCCCTCGCTCCTCTGTTTCCCCTCCCGCGACCGAGCGGAGCTCGCCGTCATCGTCGCCGTACCCATGGCCACCGGCCACCCCTAGCCTCGCCGATGCACCCAGGAGCTCCGCCTCGACCCCCTCTTCCTCCCCACCGATCCACAGCCCTCCGGAAGCCCTGCATCGCCGCCATCGCCGTCGTCTTCTACCTCGGACCCGCCGGCCATCTTCGTCAAATTCGCCGGCTCCGGACCGTCCCCGACCTCGCCGAGCGTCCCCTCGTCATCGCCGTGAGTCACTGACCCTCTCCCCTAACTCAGCATGCTCCCCTCCGTGCCGTAGCGCCGTTCCCCACGAGCACCGAAGCCACCGTCCGCCATTGCTGCTGCACGCATAGCCTTCGTGCTCCCCTGGCCGCACTGAGCTGCTCTTAGTGCTCCCCATGACTAGCAGGTGCTGCCCAGCCTCTCCATTTGCTCACTGATGCACCGTAGCGACGCGCCCGAGCACCACCGAACACCATCGCCGCCAAAGCTCGTCGCCGGCATGAGTTCTGGCGACCCCACGACCTCCCACTTGGTCCTCTGGATGCGCGAGAGCAAGGGCTATCCCTTGGTGCCCTCAGCGCGACCAGCCGCGGGCCGTAGCGCCGTCCCGAGCAACTCCGGCGAGGTCTCGCCGTCGCCGTGGTCGCCGGCGTCACTCGCCGACGTGGCCACTTAATTAGGGCGTAAACACCCCGCTAATCACCCACTAGAGCCACTGCCAAGTGGGCCCCCGTGCCTAATTAATTAGTTTAACCTCTCTGTTAAATTAGCACTAACCTCAGAGGGCCCCGCCTGTCACCGTTGACTTTGCCATGTCAGCATTGACCGGACCCACCAGTCAGCCTCTGTCCCTGCCTGTTACACTGACGTGCGGGTCCCAGCCGTCAGGTTTGACCTGGACCAGCCACGTTGACCTGCTGACGTCACTAATACGTCATGCTGACGCAGTATTTGTTTCTGGAATTAAAATAAATCAAAAATGATTTATTAATTCCAGAAAATGCCTAAAACTTCAATAAATCATAGAAAATTAACCGTAACTCCAAATTAAATAATTTATATATGAAAAATTATCAGAAAAATTCAAGGAATCCATCTGTACCATTTTCATGCATGTTAGAACAACTTATAGGTGCTGTTTAGCACAAATCAATTAAATGGCATTTGAATAATCACATATGGAGTTTAAATTTGAATCTTGTATTCAAACCAACTTCATTTAATCTGTTGCTAGTTGCATTAGCTCAAAACACATTCATTTTGCCATGTCATGATCATGCATCATATTGTGCATTGCATTGATTGTGTTCCTTTCTGTGTTGCCGGTATTTGTCCCCTCTCGATAGACGTGATACCGATGATGTGATCGTTGACACTGATGAAGACTCAATGTTATCTTCAGAAGTGCCAGGCAAGCAAAACCCCCTTGTTCATTCCGATACAATCCCACTCTCTCGCTCCTGCTCTCTTTTAATGCATTAGGACAACACCGATTCATCTGTTACTTGCTGCGGTAGCTGAACCCCTTTATCCTTTGCATGACCTGTCATTGCCACAGTAAATAGATGAAACCCACTAGCATGAGTAGGAGTTGTTTGAGCCCTGATGTGCCTACTCATTCATGCTTGTTTGTCATGCCTGCTACTGCTTAGAGTTGAGTCAGGTCTGATTCATCAGGGATGAATCAGAGGCGTGTGAACATGTCCTACTGTGTGTGAGCTAGGTGTGTGAACACGATTTGGTAAAGGTAGCGGTGAGAGGCCATGTAGGAGTACATGGTGGGTTGTCTCATTGAAGCCGTCCTCAGGAACTGAGTTCTGTGTTTGTGATCCATGATTCAGCTACTACCATGCATTGGGCCCTGAAATATGACCCCGCTCGACTTCTTATTCACCCTAGTCCTCTGTCCAGGAGTTGCAAGTAGTTTCTGGTGTTTGTAGTATGCTGGAGGCCGTGGACAGCGCTGACCGTAGGGGTGGGCTGTGATGTGGTAGGCACGTGGCCGGGTAAACCGGGCACCCGTTTGGTGTCACGGAACCCTGTTCACATCGTTTGGGGCTGTGAGCGAAACTCCGGCCGGATCTCCTCATGGATGGAACCCGAATAGGCGATAAACCTGGACTAGAGACTTAGGTGTTTAGGTAGGTCGTGGTCTACACCCACGTCGGCTTTCGCTTGAAGTCTGCCGAGCACATGTCGTGTGCAGACGCTAAGTGGTGGAAACATGTATGAAGAAGTACACCCCTGCAGGGTTAACATCATCTATTCGAATAGCCGTGTCCGCGGAAAAGGACTTCTGGGTTGCTTATATCAGTTCATAGACAAGTGAAAGTGGATACTCTAAAATACGCAAGATAAGCGTGAGTGCTATGGATGGCGTTCTCGTAGGGAGACGGGAGCGGATCCATAGTGGTGTATTGATATGGTGAATATGTGGACTCGTGTGCGCCACCTCAAAAGAGTTACTTGCAGTCGTAGTTCAGGATAGCCACCGAGTCAAAGCTGGCTTGCTGCAGTTAAACCCCACCATCCCTTTGTTGATAATGATGCATATCTAGTTAGTTCTGATGTAAGTCTTGCTGGGTACATTTGTACTCACGTTTGCCTATTTTATGTTTTGTGCAGAGAGACTTCAGTCTCACTAGTAGTTCCGCGTGGACTTCGACGTTTAGCTTGTTACCTCAGCTACGATCTTGTGCCCTCGGCAGGATCTGATAAATAGTCAGGCTTCTCAGCCCTTTTCATTTATAGATGTCTGTACTCAGACATGATAGCTTCCGCTTGTGCTTTGACTTGTATGCTCTGATTGTTGGGTCATGAGACCCCTGTTTGTAATATCTCGCTCCTCGGAGCCTATTGAATAAATTACTTGAGTCGTAGAGTCATGTTGTGATGCCATGTTGTATTTGCACATATCGAGCATATTGTGTGTATGTTATTGAAATGCTTGGTATGTGTGGGATCTGACCATCTAGTTGTTTATCTTTAGTAGCCTCTCTTACGGGGAAATGTCTCCTAGTGTTTCCACCGAGCCATGGTAGCTTGCTACTGCTCCGGAACACTTAGGCTGACCGGCATGTGTCCTTCTTCGTTCCTGTGTCTGTCCCTTCGGGGAAATGTCACGCGATGAATACCGGAGTCCTGTTTGCCTGCTACAGCCCGGTTCACCGGAGTCCTGCTAGCCCAGTGCTACAGCCTGGATTCACTCGCTGATGACCGACACGTTCGATGCTGGGTCATGGATGCCTGTCCCTGTAAGTCTGTGCCACTTTGGGTTTACGACTAGCCATGTCAGCCCGGGCTCCTTATCATATGGATGCTAGCGACACTGTCATATACGTGTGCCAAAAGGCGCAAACGGTCCCGGGCAAAGGTAAGGCGACACCCGTGGGAATACCGTGCGTGAGGCCGCAAAGTGATATGAGGTGTTACATGCTAGATCAATGTGGCATTGAGTCGGGGTCCTGACAGCGTTGGTATCAGAGCTTGACTGCCTGTAGGATTACCAAGCCAAACTGGTCGAAGTTGAGTCTAGAAATTCTTTAGTTATATAAGGGAATTGATTGTGGGATGGAACGTAAGGCTCTTTTTACTCCTTATACCTTATGCCTTCTGATCTGAGTCATCTTATCTTTCCTACGGGGATTAAGGAACTAGGCTTTCTCCTCTTTCTATTAGGATCACGTGTTACTATCAGTGGACTTATAAGATTGTTGGATTTAAGTCTCAGTTCAGTTCCTACTACTTCTGTATGTTAACTGTTGATCTCGAAACCTTGATATTGTGCTTCTGAGTGGTTATGTCACCATTTTTGTGAATGTCTCAAATCTTTCTGAGCATTTACAGCCGTTATGTTGTCCGAGTCATTCCAGGTTTCTAAATAGTCTGATGCATTTGCAAAATCCTTTCCCTCTGGTTTCGATGTTCCTTTATGCCAGCTCAATCACACTAATTGTTGAGTTGAGGTATTCTATTGCCTTGACATTATGTTGGAGTTACTATTATGACCCTAGGTGTCTTAGGGGATCATCTAGTAATTTAGCCATGATTTGTGTTCCCAGTGTGATGATTCTGGCCATCATTCTCGAAAGCATCCCGTGATGCTACTTAGTACTAGGTATTCTATTTCTGGGTTCTTGAACCCGAGATTCACTCTACCTACTTCATGTTGATAGTAATTGCTAGTGCCTTCAGGATATTAGTAACCTTTGCGATAGTCCTTGAAGTCCGTGGTATCTTCTTGTTCCAAATACCATGAACTACTTATGGCAGAAGTTCCTCGTTGAACTGAAATATCACAACATGATTATTCTTGAGGAGTTCTCCATTCATAAATCGTGACTCTGCCAGTTCTACCTTTCTGCATGGGTTATCCGGAAGAAATATGTTGAACTTCGTTCGACATGCTAATCCATGCATCCACAACTCAGAAAATCATATGTTCTTTTGAGTTGTCCCATCTTAGTTGTTTCCGACCCTCGCCTATCAATTGATAGTCAAGAGTATGCGTGCGTTCGTTTATCGATGCCTATTACTCTTGTGGTCCGTCAAGCCATTCTATCGCGGAATGACTAGGAGAAACAAACTCCAGTACCTCTTCCATATCTAGGATTGGGTCAAAACAATTGTACTCCGCAGATCAAAATGCCAATCCAGCTTTTGCTCTGTTCTACCTTGGAGTATTACCATCTTTTATATCGGGATTGTTATAGGAATTGCACACCATCCTATGAACTCTTGGTACAGTGATACTTTTGCCATCATTGTTCATTCCTCGGTTCCTGTGTTATTGTAACCGGAATGCCGACAAGTGTACCGTGATGTGCGAAATCAATACTCCTAGCAACTCCGCTGCTTGGTAGTTAATGGACAATATTCTCATTCTTAGCATGCTGGTTATTGAATTATCATTCTAAGACTGATCGTGCTACCTAGTCCTTATTTCCGGTGCACTCTTCAATCAATGAGCTAGGATTGTGTCAATCCCTCATTTTTTCTTTTTGATCATATCATCTTGCCCTGAAAAGCAAGATTGTTCTCGAGCTTAGAGACATATCGATGGTTCATGATTTTCCGTATATCTTCTCGGAAGTATTACCAGGTTGTCACCTGACTGTTATGTTGAGCTCGTGATCAAGTTGGTTTATCCTGTAAACCACCCCTTCTCCAAGAATCTGTGGGGATACCCCTGAGCTAGTTGGCCAAGCTGAACAACAACTTGGAGAGTTGGAAGATAAAAGCTTGCCTGACTTAGTTCGTTCCAAAGGGATATTCTTGTGTAGTGTGTGTTGAAGAAAGATGATATCTTCATCGATTGGTCCCTGTGGTCAGTTGTTGGACCTATTGTCTTATCAATCCTTTGATTTGAGTGTGGGCTATCGTCAAATCAAATCAGTACCAACGATGCTCGTAATGTTGTCTTATTCGTGGTTGATCCCTCGAGCATACACCATTACATCTTTGGTCTGACCAATGCTATCACCGTGTTCACTTAACTGTGGAATTCCACTTATATGGAAACCTGGATGAATTGTTGTTGAGTCCATGAGCAACATTTTTATCTCCTCCATGATGTTGTTGAACATTAAGCTAGTGTTGGAAACTTTTGAAAGCATTTCTTCATGCTAGTTCATGAAGCATATGTTCGGATGTAAGAAGTGACTTCCTCTTATACACGTGCATTTGGTGAAAGTTGCCGCCATGGATTCGAGAAAGTTAGTTTTGCTTCCTCTGGAATCATCCCAAGTCAGTCATGCATACGTGCGAAGTATTCTGTGGTCTGGAGACTTGCAACCTTCATTCCATATGTGTTCCGAGCACACCAAGCCACTGATTGAGTTGTTTAAAGATAAAGGAGTCTGTCCAAGGTGAACTCTTTGGACTTCCACGCGTGGAGACCTCGATGTCATTAATGATGGTTCCCCACCTGAACTCGGTAGTGTTTTATTATAAGACTACCACGTGGTCATGTTTGTCTGGGACAGCGTGTTCACATGTTTGTAGCAGAACCAGCTCATGTTTTGGAGCTTGCTATCGTAGTTCATCTCCCGAGAATCCCGCAACGTCATCTCGTCGATTTGTGTTGCAAACTTTCATTTTTCTTCCTAGACTCGATGGGTCTGGAATATTCTGACACCAACCAGATCTGAATCTCAGACAGATATGATGGTTGGAACATTTCCCCAAGAACTATAATATTGGTTCCTCGATAACTGGTAAGGTGGATGTCGTGGCCAACACACCCAGCCGGAAGATCTATTATTGTAGTATCTTGATTGAAGAAGTTGGCCACCTCCCCATAAGGATTTCCTAGGATTTACCTCCGTAACTGTTCCTTATGGATTCTATTGCTCCCGAAGTTCGACCTTTACTTGATGTTCTAGTTATCAAACCATATCTATGAATGGGTTACACTAGCACGTCAAGGAGAACATTAGAAGCGGAGTGCTAAATGTCTCTCGGTCGATTATCCAGATTTTGTTCCTTGGCCTCGCTAGGGTGAAATCTGAGTTGATGTTATCTTCCTATGCATCTGCATCGCCCATCGTTGTTCATCATGGTGGTATGTTGTGTTGCCAGGATCCTTGACACGGATGTTGGTAAAACCTTGATGAATGTGGAAATGCTCAAGTTCTTGAGAGCACGCACAAGCGCTACGTGTTATCATCATCTCTAACTGGGATTCCTCTCAGTTTCCTCGGCAAATGCTATGACCTTTTCAAACAGTGAATTCACTCTCTATTGTTGGGTTCTTCCCCAGTTACCAGAATCATTCCCAGCATTTGCATTTTGTTCCCAGCTTGCACCGCCAATGTGCCATTCTACCATGGGTCTCTCCCATTTCCGGTGATAAGCAAATTCATCCATTACGTTGTCTTCAACAAGGTAATCCACATCATCCAAGTCCGAGTATGCCATTCTACCGACCCCCTCCAAACGATTGGTCGAGAATTGCCTTAAATTGGTATAAAGAGTTTCAATGATCTTTGAATCAAAAGTAATTCTTTTTGCCACTTAAGGGGGTATATCTACGAGTCACCATCCCTAAGGTGCCCTGTTGTGCTATCATGGCAACTAAAATCCTCGCTACGTTGACAATCGATTACCACCTTCTTAAGTGTGGAATTGTTGTCTACCTAGTGAACCTCGTCATCCGCTCCACTCCTCTTGAGTGTGCTCGTCTCTCAGCTCGAGAGATGTTGCTATGTCTCATTCCGTGAGTTTGTTCGGTCTTCAGAAGACGATCCTTCTAGAGTTCCTTTCCTCTCTTGTCATGATTGGAGTTCTCAGAGCAAGACGACAAGACAAAGATGGTGACGAAATCAACGTTCATTTGAAGTGCAACCTGGATCGTGAAGATTATACTAGTTTGCGTTTCCTTCACTTACCCTACGCTTGAATCTCGAGACGAGATTCTTGTTTAGTGGGGGTGAGTTGTCACATCCCTAGTTCTGACAATGCCTAGTGCATGCATTAGAGTGTTACATCATGTTTAAATTTCATTTAAACCTGAGATGGGGATTGACTAAGCCCTAGCACCAAATGAATTCAACTAGGGTCAAAATAAAACCTTTTTCATTGAACTCAAAATGTCCTCTAAAAATGTTCAACATTTCTGGTTTGAGGTGGAAGCATCTACCAAAAATGGTTTATATTTTTGCAGGACATATTTGGTCACTGAATTAAATCATATAGTATTTTCATTTGGGCATTTAAATGCTATTAAATATTTCAAATGCTCAAATAATCATAAACTAAAATGTTTACTGTTGGATATATTCTAAACAGTAGCCATGATTAGTTTCATGATTTTTGAAAGTGTCTGAGTATTTTTAATAAAGCCCTAAATTTACAGAATAATAGAAAACTGAGATAATTAGAAAAGGAGAGAGAGAGAAAGACCCGTACCTGGGCCACTTACCTGTAGCCGGCCCAGCTTCTGCGCGGCCCGTTACTGTGCAGCCCAGCTGCCAGTCATCTTCCTCCCCCTCGCCCCGAAGCAGCTGCGTGCTGGACGCACGCGCGCCGACGCCGGCCACCTCCTGCTTCGCCGTGGCAGCCTCCCCGACTTCCTCGCGACGCCACGGAGACGTCCCCGACCCCTCTCACTTCTCCCTCGCTCTCTGGACCTCCCTCCCCCTCGCTCCTCTGTTTCCCCTCCCGCGACCGAGCGGAGCTCGCCGTCATCGTCGCCGTACCCATGGCCACCGGCCACCCCTAGCCTCGCCGATGCACCCAGGAGCTCCGCCTCGACCCCTCTTCCTCCCCACCGATCCACAGCCCTCCGGAAGCCCTGCATCGCCGCCATCGCCGTCGTCTTCTACTCGGACCCGCCGGCCATCTTCGTCAAATTCGCCGGCTCCGGCCGTCCCCGACCTCGGCCGAGCGTGTCGTCATTGCCGTGAGTCACTGACCCTCTCCCCTAACTCAACATGCCCCTCGCGTGCCGTAGGCGTTCCCGCACGAGCCACCGAAGCCACCGTCCGCCTTGCTGCTGCACGCATTAGCTCCGTGCCTCCTGGCCTCACTAAGCTGCTCTTCAGTGCTCCCATGTCTAGCAGGTGCTGCCCAGCCTCTCCATTTGCTCACTGATGCACCGTAGCGACGCGCCCGAGCACCACCGAACACCATCGCCGCCAAACGCTCGTCGCCGGCATGAGTTCCGGCGACCCCCACGACCTCCACTCGGTCCTTTGGATGCGCGGGAGCAAGGGCCATCCCCTGGTGCCCTCAGCGCGCCAAACTGACGCCTCTAGCGGCAAGTCCCGGCGTGCCCCGCCGTGTTCTGTGGTTGCCCGTCGGCTGGTCTCCGGCGTGCTGACCGTGGGCGTCGTCGTTAGGGGCTAATGACCCTGTTAACTAACCCTGTGACACTGACAGTGGGCCCTGTAGCGGGTCAAAGCCCGGGTCAACGCGGGATTAGCCCCTGTGTCACTGACGTGTGGAACCCACACGTCAGGTTTGACCCGAGCCGGCCCCTGTTGACTTGCTGACATCATGCCAACGTCATGCTGACGCAGTAATGTTTCCCTGGATTTAATTTAATTCTGAAATTCCAGAAAAATGCCTAAAACTTCTAAAATTCATAGAAATTTAACCGTAACTGCAAATTAAATAAATTATATATGAAAAATTATCAGAAAAATTCAAGGAACCCATCTGTACCATTTTCATGCATGTTAGAACAACTTATAGGTGCTGTTTAGCACAAATCAATTAAATGGCATTTGAATAATCACATATGGAGTTTGAATTTGAATCTTGTATTCAAACCAACTTCATTTAATCTGTTGCTAGTTGCATTAGCTCAAAACACATTCATATTGCCATGTCATGAGCATGCATCATATTGTGCATTGCATTGATTGTATTTCTTCCTTGTTGCCGGTATTTGTCCCCTCTCGATAGACGTGATACCGATGATGTGATCGTTGACACTGATGAAGACTCAATGTTATCTTCAGAAGTGCCAGGCAAGCAAAACCCCCTTGTTCATTCCGATACAATCCTACTCTCTCGCTCCTGCTCTCTTTTACTACATTAGGACAACAACGATTCATCTGTTACTTGCTGCGGTAGCTGAACCCCTTTATCCTTTGCATGACCTGTCATTGCCACAGTAAATAGATGAAACCCACTAGCATGAGTAGGAGTTGTTTGAGCCCTGATGTGCCTACTCATTCATGCTTGTTTGTCATGCCTGCTACTGCTTAGTGTTGAGTCAGGTCTGATTCATAGGGGATGAATCAGAGGCGTGTGAACATGTCCTACTATGTGTGAGCTAAGTGTGTGAACACGGTTTGGGTAAAGGTAGCGGTGAGAGGCCATGTAGGAGTACATGGTGGGTTGTCTCATTGCAGCCGTCCTCAGGAACTGAGTTCTGTGTTTGTGATCCATGATCAGTTACTACCACACATTGGCTTCCGGGCGCTCAAGCCCTCTCGACTTATTAATCAACTGATCTCTGTCCAGGAGTTGCAACTAGTTTCTAGTGTTTGTAGGTAGTGTTAGTAGTCCTACCAAGTGGCACCCGGTACAGGTGGGCTTGGGACAGACTAGGCACAGTGGCCCGGTGTACCAAGTGGCACCCGGTTGGTGGGCTTGGGAACCCTGCACACGTCGTTTGGGCCGTAAGCGACACCCCGGCCGGATCTCCTTGCGGATGGAACCCGAATAGGCGATAAACCTGGACCAGAGACTTGTTCGGTTAGTCAGGTCGTGGCCGACTCCCTCGCCCGGCTTCCGCTTGAAGGTTGCCGATGTACATGACGTGTACAGGGCGGTAAGTGGCGAGAGCGTGTGTGAAGAAGTACACCCCTGCAGGGTTATCATCATCTATTCGAATAGCCGGATTCCTCGGATATGGAAACTTGGACCCCTTGTACAGTTCATATACAAGTGAAAGTGGATACTCTAAAACACGCAAGATAAGCGTGAGTGCTATGGATGGCGTTCTCGTAGGGAGACGGGAGCGAATCCTTAGTGGTGTATTGATATGGTGAATATGTGGACTCGTGTGCGCCACCTCAAAAGAGTTACTTGCAGTCGTAGTTCAGGATAGCCACCGAGTCAAAGCTGGCTTGCTGCAGTTAAACCCCACCACCCCCTTTGTTGATAATGATGCATATGTAGATAGTTCTGATGTAAGTCTTGCTGGGTACATTTGTACTCACGTTTGCCTATTTTATGTTTTTGCAGAGAGACTTCAGTCTCACTAGTAGTTCCGCTTGGACTTCGATGTTTAGCTTGATACCTCAGCTACGATCTTGTGCCCTCGGCAGGATCTGATAGATAGTCAGGCTTCTCAGCCTTTTTCATTTATAGATGTCTGTACTCAGACATGATAGCTTCCGCTTGTGCTTTGACTTGTATGCTCTGATTGTTGGGTCATGAGACCCATGTTTGTAATGTCTCGCTCCTCGGAGCCTATTGAATAACTACTTGAGTCGTAGAGTCATTTTGTGATGCCATGTTGTATTGCACATATCGAGCATATTGTGTGTATGTTATTGAAATGCTTGGTATGTGTGGGATCTGACTACCTAGTTGTTTATCTTTAGTAGCCTCTCTTACCGGGAAATGTCTCCTAGTGTTACCGCTGAGCCATGGTAGCTTGCTACTGCTCTGGAACACTTAGGCTGGCCGGCATGTGTCCTTCTTCGTTCCTGTGTCTGTCCCTTCGGGGAAATGTCACGCATTGAGTACCGGAGTCCTGTTAGCCCGCTACAGCCCGGTTTACCGGAGTCCTGCTAGCCCAGTGCTACAGCCCGGACCCACTTGCTGATGACCGACACGTTCGAAGCTGGGTCATGGATGCCTGTCCCTGTAAGTCTGTGCCACTTTGGGTTTACGACTAGCCATGTCAGCCCGGGCTCCTTATCATATGGATGCTAGCGACACTGTCATATACGTGTGCCAAAAGGCGCAAACGGTCCCGGGCAAAGGTAAGGCGACACCCATGGGAATACCGTGCGTGAGGCCGCAAAGTGATATGAGGTGTTACATGCTAGATCGATGTGGCATTGAGTCGGGGTCCTGACAGAGGAGGCCGCCAAGGCTGCCGCTGCAGAAGCCGGCGAGGGGTCGGGCGATCGCACTGACGACCCTGAGGCCGCAGGAGCGCCAGGCGCTGCGCCGACCGCCGATCCCTCTGCCGCTGCTGCGGAGCCGGGCTCCGAGGAGCCCCAGCCCGGCGCCTACTTGAAGGCTGGCGATGATATCTTCATCAAGCTACCCTGGGCGTCGAGCTCCAGGGCACCGGTTGAGGGAGAAACTTTCGATGAGGAGGTGCTCGCCTCCGCTGGACTGTCATTGGTCGATGTGCTCAGCAGCAGCAGTGGCGAGCCTGAGGAGGAGCAGCTGTTGCGGAAGCTGCTGTCACTCTACCGCGCACGGCAAGCCAAGCTGGCTTCCCGGGAAGCGCTTGTCGCGAAGGCGGGAGTTGATATGGAGAAGCGCGCGGAGGAGCTCCGGGGCCACAATCAAGAAGCTCTCCGGTCCCTGGCACAGGAGCGGGAGCGACTCGCCGAGGAGCGCACGGCCTTCCTTCTCGAGAAGGCCGAAGCTGAGGAGGAACAAAGGCTGGCCGCCGAGAAGCAGTCCGCGCGAGAAGGCGAATTGGTGCAGCGGAAGGCCAACCTCGACAGCTACGAGGAGGAGCTCGCCGAGCGCGAGCAAGCACTTGGCGGGGCGCTCAAGGAAGCAAAGGACGCTGCCGCAACCGCAGAGTCCGCCAAGAAAGAGCTGGAGGAGAAGGTGGCGCAGCTGGAGGCCAACATCGGGAAGAGCGGCGAGGAGCTTGCCGCGCTCAAGCGTGAGCGCGAGAAGGATGCTGCCGCCCATGGTGAGCTGCAAGGTCTTCTCGCTGAGAGGGGCAAGGAGCTCAGCACCGCCAAGGATTCCAATGCAGACCTGGAGTTGAAGCTGGCCACGTTGACGCAGACGCTGGACGACGCCAAGGAGCGGGAGAAGACCTTGTCGGAGAAGGTCAAGGCTGACAAGGCACTGCTGGAGAGCATCGCAGTTACCCAGAACTCATTCAGAGATACTGTGGAGCACTGGACCGAGGGTCTGGTGAATATTGCCGCAGTCATCAACGAGGAGCTGGCGTAGCTGGGGATGGAGGACTTTGGGTATCCCTCCGACGAGAATCTCCAACCCGGCGCCAAGCTCAGCCTGTTCTTCAAGGGCGTGGCGACGTCACTCCAGCAGCTCCGGGAGAGGATCCCAAAGCAGCTGGCCGACGAGTCGCGCAGAATCTGCGCCGGAGTTCTCCAGAAGGTGCTGATGAAGGTGGCCTTCCGCAATCCAGGCCTCAGCTTCACCAACGTCCTCAAGTCCTTGCCGCCAGACGCCGATCGGGACGCACTCAAGGCCCTTGTCGCACCCATTGTGGACAAGGTGAGCGAGATCAAGAGGGTTGAGGGCGACCGCGTAGACTAGGCCGCCCATTTCTTCTTTTCCCTTGTCGCTGCTAATCATGTTATGAAAACAGTCTATTAGAGCTGCGACAAGTTATCTTGTAATATAACTTTATTTCTGTTATCAATTGCTATGTTATTTCCTCTACTAGATTCCTTCCTTTGTATGTTTTTACCCTACGCTTCTAGGGAACTTGTCGGCGCAGGCACCCGAGCCGCGAGCGCTGAGTGCGGAACGTCAGCAGCCTGCTGGCGGCGCTGCTTCCGACAAGAAACCTTGTCGCGACTAGATGCAGCACACTTAAGTTGTTGAGCGGACTCGAAACAAAGTAAGGGCGCAACTAGCCACGAGTTGGTTCCTCCGCGCACAGGTTTTCCATACAAAGCAGGGTCGTTCGAGGAAGATAACTCAAAAATTTAAAAACTGATTGCTCAAACTTTGGCAACTTAGCTTTTCTGTCGTTTGCTTCCCGGCAAGGCAAAACTTTGCTTGAACGACGCCTGGTCCATACCACAATCTTCTCCTTCCCCCCCCGGCAAACTTGTGTGCGAGGGAACCTTCTTTTCCTTTGTTGAAAAGAAGAAAGAAGAGAAAATAATGATATGGAGCCCTTCGGCTCGTTATTGCTTACCGGATGTAGGTGCTGCACAAAGTGTCAGATAACGCATGCAAGAAAGAAACTAATGCATGAAATGGACAAGTTGTGCGGAGCACATGGGGTTTTATTTATGCACGGGATCTGCGCCCGACTTTGTACAAAGGATTACATGCAACAGCGGCAAGACTTGTACAAAAGGTGGTTGCCGGAACGGGTTCCGGCAACCGCGCCCTACGGGAAAAACTTACGAAGATGTTCTATGTTCCAGGAGTTGCTCACCGGAATGCCATCTTCGGTCTAAGGCGGACAGCGCCGGGCCTTGTGACTCGTTTCACCCGATAAGGGCCTTCCCACTTCGGCGTCAACTTGTTGGAATTCTTGGCGGACTGAACGCGCCGAAGAACAAGGTCGCCTTCCTCGAAGCTTCTGGCCTTAACTTTGCGGCTATGGTAGCGACGCAAAGCTTGCTGGTATCGAGCAGCTCGTACAGCAGCCTGAAGACGATCTTCCTCAAGGAGCAGCGCGTCGTCTTGTCGCAGCTGTTCTTGCTCAAGCTCATCATAAGCGAGCACTCGAGGCGATCCGTATACGAGTTCCGTGGGGAGAACTGCCTCTGCTCCATAGACTAGAGCGAAAGGCGTCTGGCCAGTGGCTCGATTTGGCGTCGTTCTGATCGACCAAAGAACCACCGGCAGCTCCTCGATCCAGTTTCTTCCGCACTTGCGCAGCCTGTCGAAAGTTCTGGTCTTGAGCCCGCGCAGCACTTCAGCATTTGCCCTCTCTGCTTGACCGTTGCTTCTCGGATGAGCAACAGAAGCGAAGCAGACCTTGGCGCCAAGGTCTTGGACGTACTGCATGAAGGTGCGGCTCGTGAATTGCGTGCCGTTGTCGGTGATGATCCTGTTAGGGATCCCGAAACGGCAAACAATTGACCTGAAGAACTTGACTGCTGACTGTGCTGTCACCTTCCTCACTGGCTGCACTTCCGGCCACTTTGTGAACTTGTCGATTGCGACGTACAAGTACTCAAAGCCCCCGACAGCTCGGGGGAAAGGGCCAAGGATATCGAGCCCCCAGACCGAAAATGGCCAGGATAAAGGGATCGTCTAGAGAGCTTGAGCTGGCTGGTGTATCTGTTTGGAGTGGAACTGGCACGCTTCACACTTGGTTACTTGTGCAGTTGCATCCTGGAGGGCTGTCGGCCAAAAGAAACCTTGCCGGAAAGCTTTGCCGGCAAGTGCTCTTGCGCCAATGTGGTGGCCACATATGCCTCCATGTATCTCTGCCAACAGCTTTTGTCCATCTTCCCGGCAAATACACTTCAATTTCACACCGTTGAGTCTTCTTCTGTACAGTATGCTATCGACAAACTGGTACATACTTGACTGCCGGGCTACTTTTTCCGCTTCTTCTTGCTCTTCGGGAAGTTCTCCTGTCTGAAGGAAATGGACAATCTGCTGTGCCCATGCTGGAGCTTGTGGCTCGACAACAAGGACTAAAGGCACATCTGCTGCTGCGGGAACATCCGCTTCTACGGCAAGGACTTGCGGCCCTGCCGGAGCTTGATGTTCCCCGGCAAGCTTGCCGGAGCAAAACTTGTCGGGAGCGTCTGCTTCAACGGAACAAACCATAAGGCTTGCCGGAGCAGACTGCCCCTCAGCATCCTTGGTGTTGATCTTGGGGACTTTCTTGGCGGCGGCTTCGGGGAGCTCTGCCGGAAAGTAGTCACCAGAAACCAACTTCCTCTTCTTGCTTTGTCCAGTTGATGGTGTTACGGATGGTTGAGTCAACTTGAGCACAAAGATCCCTGGTTCCACAGGTAACTTTAGTGCGGCGCACTTTGACAGGCCATCAGCAATGTCATTCTGAGCTCTTGGGATATGCTCCATCTGTAGGCCGTCAAAGTGCTCTTCTAGCTTCCTCACTTCATCAACATATGCTTCCATCAATGGACTCTGGTAGTTCTTGTTCACTTGGCGGACGACAAGCTGTGAGTCACCCCTGACAATGAGCTTCTTGATCCCAAGGTCTGCTGCGATTCTGAGACCGGCAAGCAATCCTTCATACTCTGCAGTATTGTTGGTTGCTTGCTCCTTGGGAAAGTGCATCTGGACTACGTACTTGAGGTGCTCTCCGGTGGGCGCGACAAGCAGCACGCCCGCACCGGCGCCTTGCAGCGAGAAGGCACCATCAAAGTACATCAGCCACTCTTTGCTTGCCTCTTTGACGGGGATGCTCGTCTCTGGAATTTCTTCATCTGGTGTTGGCGTCCATTCTGCTATGAACTCTGCCAATGCTCTGCTTTGGATAGTTGAAGTGCTCTCAAACTTGAGGCCAAAGCTTGACAGTTCCAGCGCCCACTCGACAATCCTGCCTGTCGCTTCTGGATTTTGCAGTATCCTCTTCAGCGGAAAGCGAGTGACGACTGTGATCTCATGTGCTTGGAAGTAATGGCGCAGCTTTCTCGAGGCCATGAGGAGGCCGAAAAGCAACTTCTGCACACCAGAGTACCTTGATCTAGCCCCCTGTAGAAGGGAACTGACAAAGTAAACTGGACGCTGCACCATTCTCTTCTGCATCTTATCATGCTCCTGCGCAGATCCATCTCTGTCGGGACCAGAGCTTGTCGGCGAAGCCCCCTGCTTGTCGCTGGATGCATCTGCCGTGGTTGCTGGCTCATCATCTGCCTCCCTCTCCGCCACTAACGCAGCACTAACCACTTGATTGGTTGCCGCTATATACAGCAGCAACTTCTCTTGCGGCTTAGGTGCGACAAGTGTTGGAGTGGAGGACAGGTATCTCTTCAAGTCCTGCAGCGCAGCCTCCGCCTCCGGAGTCCATTTTATTGGACCTGCCTTTTTCAAAATTTTGAAAAATGGCAGGGCGCGCTCAGCAGATCTAGAGATAAACCTGCTGAGAGCAGCCACGCAACCGGCAAGCCTTCGTACATCCTTGACGCGCTTTGGTGCTTCGATCTGCTCAATGGCCTTGATCTTGTCGGGATTGGCTTCAATTCCCCGCTGAGACACGAAGAACCCGAGAAGCTTGCCGGAAGGGACTCCAAACACGCACTTCTCGGGGTTAAGCTTGAGGTTGATCTTGCGCAGATTTGCAAATGTCTCGTCTAAATCTTGAATCAGGGTCGCCCTGTTCTTGCTTTTGACCACTATGTCATCCATGTAGGCTTCCACATTTCTGTGCATCTGCGGCTCAAAAGCGTGGTGGACTACCCTTGCGAATGTTGAACCAGCATTCTTCAAACCGAAAGGCATCCGTACGAAGCAGTACGTGCCACACGGGGTGATAAATGCGGTTTTCTCTTCATCCTCTTCTGCCATGAAGATCTGATGGTATCCTGAGTATGCATCAAGAAATGAAAGCAAATCACATCCGGCTGTGGAGTCAACAATCTGGTCAATGCGCGGCAAGGGAAATGGGTCTTTGGGACAAGCTTTATTAACATCAGTGAAGTCAATACAAAGCCTCCATTTCCCGTTAGCCTTGCGCACGACAACAGGATTGGCCAACCACGTGGGATGGAGCACTCCTCTGACAAGGCCTGCTGCTTCCAACTTCTTGATTTTTTCTGCGATGAATTCTTGGTGCTCCACTGCCTGTTTCCTGACTTTCTGCTTGACGGGCCGCGCATGAGGACAGACGGCAAGGTGGTGCTCAATTACTTTCCTGGGAACACCGGGGATATCAGACGATTGCCACGCAAACACGTCGACATTCGCCTGCAGGAAAGCAACGAGCGCGCTTTCCTATTTGGGGTCAAGAGTGGCGCTGATGGTGAAGGTACCACCAGTGCCGTCCTCCTTGGCGGACACCTTCTTGGTCTCAGGTGGAGCTGCCATTGCCTTCTTACACTTGCCGGTGGAGCTCGATGGTGCGTCCTCGACGGTAGCGCGGCACTCCGAAGAGGTGCGCTTGCCGGAGTGGGCATCAGAGCTCTTGCCGGACTTGGTCTTCTTCTTCCCCCCGGGAGCTTCAGCGGCAAGTGTCTTGCATTCTGCTGCGGCTGCTGCTTCTCGGTAGATCTTGTCAGCACAGATAAGAGCATCCTTCTTGTCGCCAGGGACAGAGATGACACTTATCGGGCCTGGCATTTTCAGTACGTTGTACGCATAGTGAGAGGCTGCCATGAACTTGGCGAGTGCCGGACGGTCAAGGATTCCATTGTAAGGTAATGGAAAGTCAACAACATCAAACGTGACCCTCTCAGTCCTGAAGTTCAGCTCGCTGCCAAATGTTACCGGCAACGTGATCTTTCCCTTCGGCTTGCTCCTTCCCGGGTTGATTCCTTGAAATGTACCGGTCTCTTCGAGCTCGCTGTCAGGGATCTGGAGTTTCTGGAGCACCGCGGAGGAGATCAGGTTCAAGCCGGCCCCGCCGTCAACTAGCATCTTAGTGACCTTGAGGTTGCGGATTGTTGGTGAAACCAACATCGGCAAGCACCCGACCACAGTTATGCGATCAGGGTGGTCCTCAATATCAAAGATGATAGGCGTGCTGGACCATTTCAGAGGCTTGCGTGACTCGACGGGTGGTTCTGCTGCATTAACTTCCCGCACCCACTACTTGAGCTGACGGTGCAAGGTATGCAGAGAAGCACCACCGTCAACGCACAGGACCTCTGTGGCTTTCTGGAACTCCTGCTCATCAGTCTCCTCATCATCCATGTCTTCATCGTCGTCGTCATCTCCATCCTTGTCGCGGCCGCGAGGAGGTCTGTCTCCTTGCCGCTGCTTGGCCTTGCTGCGGCGTCTTCCTCGGCCGGGACGTTTCTTGCCGGATCCCCCAGCACCTTCCTGGGCCTTCTCCTTGTCGCGCCGCTCGTATTCAGCTTTCTGTTGCTCAACAAGCTGCTCGACTTTCTTGCAGCTCTGGAGATCATGGCCCTTGGTGCGGTGGATCTTGCAATACTGCTTGTTGGTGCCGTCCTGCTTGTCGGTGACCGCCATCTCCGCGGCAACCTCCTTGCCGGAGTCACCAGCTTTGGCTTTCTTGGCGCCACCACCATTGCCGGACTGCTCAACAACTAGCACCTCTTTGCCTTTCCCCTTCCTGTTGTTCCGCCGCCGGTTTTTCCTTGCCGGGGCAGCATCTTCACTGTCAGATCCTCCCGCTCCTACATTCTCTCCGGGGAGTCTCCTCCCTTCCTCAGCACGTGCACACTTGTCGGCCAGTGCATATAATTCACTGATGTCCCTAATCTTGCACATCGCCATTTCCTCCCGCATCCTGCGGTTTCGCACGTTTTGATGGAACGCGCTGATCACCGCGGCAGGGTGGACGTCTGGGATGTTGTGCTGCACACTGCTGAATCTCTGGATGTACTTGCGCAGGGGCTCTCCTTCCTTCTGGGCGAGCAGATGAAGGTCACTCTCCTGGCCATGAGGCTTGTGTCCGCCTGTGAAGGCGCCGACAAACTGATGGCACAGATCAGCCCAAGAGGATATGGAGTTGTTCGGCAAGTGCATGAGCCAGGATCTGACATTGGGCTTGAGCACCAGCGGGAAGTAGTTGGCAAGGATCTTGTCATCCTGTCCCCCGGCAGCCTGCACCGCAATGGTGTAGATGCTGAGGAACTCCGATGGATGCGTCTTGCCATCGTACTTCTCCGGTACGTCTGGCTTGAAGTTCTTCGTGCTGGGCCACTGGACTTGCCGCAGCTCACGAGTGAACGCAGGGCAACCTACCGCGTACGGCAGATCGCCTGGTTCCCCTGGCGCATGCATGTCAACAGAGGGCCCAGCGCGCTTGTCGGATTGATGTCGCGCTTCTCTTCGGCGCTCGATGCGAGTTCGAGCATCTTCTTGTTGTCGATCATGAAGAACTTGGCGCTGATCGCGACGAGCTCGTGGATCCGACGATGCGGTGGAGTCGCTGTCGAGGTGGATCCGGCGAGTCGGCGATCTTGGCCTTCGGGGTGGTGATTGCATGGTAGTTGCACCTCCACCCATTTCGTCGCCACCGGCTCGCGCCCGGCAACCCTGCCGCGGCGGCGACGCGCTCGGCCGCCGTGGAGTGTCGCCGTTGGCGTAGCCGATGAGACTCTGAATGGTGGCCCTCCATTCGTCGATCTTGTCCAACGTCGGGGGGTAATCTAGGAGCAGTTGAGCTCGCGCCAAAGCTTCTGCTGGAGTGGTGGGTGGCAGTGGCGGACGGCGCGAGGAGCGGGACGTGCTCAGACTTCTAAAGATGTTAGAAGGAGCAGTATCCCGTCCAGGCGACCGTGCCCTGCTCGTGCCAGCACGCTGGCGTGCATGCTGGTCTTGAGCGCCCCGAGATCCACCAGCTTGGTCTTGGCCTATCATGCGTATGGCAGTGCGAGTGCCATGACGCTGGTTGTCTTGCGCCTCCTGAGAGTGGCGCGGAACATGTACAGTCGCCGAGGTTTGTGCAGCCTTGTCCTTGGACCTGGCATCATCATAAGCTTCCTCGTCGACGTCCATTCTTCCGCCGGCGTCCATTCCACAACCCGTTTGCTCCAACGGTGGCGGAAGTGACGTGGACGGAGCGGCTGCCGCCGAAGTATTCTTCTTCGGTGACATGTTGATGAAGGGAATGAAGATCTAGCTCGTGTGAATGCCGGATCAGGTTCACACAATCTCGACGCCCCCTACCTGGCGCGCCAAAGATGTCGGGGAAACTGATCCACGAACACCTATGGGGCCGGCGGACCGAGCCCCTTTCGCTTCGGCGGGGGGCGGAGATCACACGAAGAGCAGATCAAGGCGAAGCACATGAGCAGTTTACCCAGCTTCGGAGCTCTCTGGAGTGATAACACTCCTACTGCTTCTTGTTTGATTATCTTGTGTTCTTGCTCCAAAGAGAGAGCGTAGTGCTTTTCTGGGTTCCGAACCATTCGAACCTCCTCTACGTTGCGCATGGGCCTCCTTTTATACGCTAAAGGGGTCACCGACAGGTGGAAACGCAGAGAAGGGTACAAATGTAAAAAGTGAGGTGGTTGGTACAGTTACTTGTACAGTGCACCCTACCTAACCCTGACGGCAGGGGACAAGGGCATTAAATGCCCGTCTGAGTCGCCCAAACAGTGCAGAAAAGGACCGTCAGGGGCGCCACCGTTCGCCACGATGGCGATCTTGTCAGCTTCGCATGCCACTGCGCACCGCTGGCTGCACAGCCTCCCACCACGCGCGCCTGGAGAGGTCCCCAGAGCGACACATTGGTGGATGCGCTGGAGCGTGGGCACAGAGTGGCCGCCTGCCGCGGCAAGCGCCTTGCCGCTGCTGTTATCTTGTCGGGTCCGGAAGCTTGTCGCTCACCGGGCCTCGAGGTACCTTGGTTGGTCTTCCCGGCAAGCTCCTCTTGCCGGGGCCTTGTTGCCTTGCCGGAGCGCGTGGCGCGTCGCGGCAAGTTCCTTGGAGTGCCTTGGTTGGCCTTCCCGGCAAGCTCCTCTTACCGGGCCTTGTCTCCTGAGCTTAAATACTTTGTTCTTGGATGGCTCCAAGGGAACCACGGAGGATCTTGGCGTTCTCCCGGCAAGCCTTGCCGCGGGGTGCTGCAACTGCCCGTGCACAAGTTCGGGGTACTAGGGTACCCCTATTCTAGTACACCGACATAACTGGACTTGGAGAACATACACAGAACTCAGTGCTTAAGGACGGTTCCTATGAGACAACCCACCATGTACTCCTACATGGCCTCTCATCGCTACCTTTACCAAAACGTGTTCACACACTTAGCCTTTATTGGTAGGACATGTTCACCACTCCAATTCATTCCCGATGAATTAGACCTGACACAACTCTAAGCATAGCTGGCATCAAGAAAAACAATCATGGATGAGCAGGCACATCAAGGCTCAAGCAACTCTTACTCATGCTAGTGGGTTTCAACTATTTACTGTGGCAATGACAGGTCATGCAGAGGAATGGGTTCAGCTACCGCAGCAGAAAATAGCAGCTTGAATCGTTGTTGTCCTAATGCAGTAAAAGGAGCAGGAGCGAGAGAGTGGAATTTATCGAGATGCTCAAGGGGGGGGGGTTGCTTGCCTGATAGATCCACGAAGAAGCACTGCTCCTCAGACAGGTACTCGGGACACCTTCCAGAGTAGAACCTATCGAGAGGGGACGGTGCCCGCAATCAATAAACAACCATATGCAACAATATGATGCATGAAGATGACATTTCGAAGATGCTATGATTTGCCCTAATGCATCTAGCATCAATTTGGTTGAAGTCCATATGAACCAAGGGTTCATATGCAAACCCCAAATTAAATATATAACATGCCATTATTACGTTTTCACTTATACAGCAAGTATAGGTTGGTTTTTCATGCATTAAACTAGCATAAATGGATTCCTTGCATTTTTCTGATGATTTTTCATATATAATTTATTTCATTCTGAGCTACGGTTTAATTATTATGATTTTTGAAGTTTAGGCAATATTCTGGAATTTCCTGAGTTAAAATAATTCCAGAAATCAATTATTGCGTCAGCTCTACGTCAGCATGACGTAAGCAAGTCAATGGGGCTGACCAGGTCAAACCTGACCAGTGGGTCCCATTGGTCAGTGACCCAGTCAACTAACTTAGTTAGTTAGTCCTAACTAACTGGGTAGGGCCCACTAGTCAGTGACTGTAGTAGCTAACCTAGTTAGTTAATTAGCGTTAACTATAGTAATTAGTCGGGCGGGGCCCACAAGTCAGTGAGAGAGAGGGAGGAGGTCAAACTGGGCTGTGGGGGTCAACCCACGCCGGAGTTGACCCGACGCTCGTCGCCGGCAAGGCCAGAGACGGCGGAGGGGCTCGGGATTCCTCCTCCGGTGACAAAATGGCCGGCGAAGGGCATCTACGTGGAGCTGGGACTCGCCCGCATCCATCTGTGCAAACGGCAGGGGCTAAGGTGGCCCGAGCTCGCCGGAGGCAAGCTCTCGGCGGTGGCCGTAGTTCGGGCGATGATGAAAACGTTGCTATGGTGCACGGCAGGAGCAACGGTTGGTTGCTCTGGGCCCGTGGAACTATGCTGAGCACGGTGACACGCTCGGTTTTGGGCTTGGGCGGCTGCGGCGACGGCGGTGACATGGCCGGCGGGCGGAAGCTTTCGGCTCCGGTGAAGAGCATGGTTAGGGGACGCATTCGGCAGCAAGAAGAGAGGGGAAAGACGGCGGGGCTCACTGGGGGTCGGAAGAGAAGGTCAGCGGGCTCGGGGGCGCGCCAGATGCCACGAATCGCCGGCGGTGATCGGCGGCACCCGAGGTGGAAGACGAGCTCGAAGGCGTCACCACGGTGCTCCTGGGTTCGGGATCTCCCGCGTGGAGGAGCTGTGCGTCGTCACGGAGCTTTTGGACACGGGGAAGGGGCGAGAAGACCACGGTGCTCACGGTGGCAGCGAACGGCGGCGACGGACCTGTTCGGGCATGCTACAGAGAGAGAGCAGGGGAAGGGAGAGTGAGCAGCGAGTGAGGGAGAGGAGAGAGGGGCTTCGAGGCGTCTCCAGGCGCGGGATTGGGTTGACGGGGAGCGCAACACGGCGAAGCAGGAGGTGGCGCGGTCGGCTGCATGCGCTGGTTGCCAGTGGGCACAAGGTTGAAGACAACCTTGCCCCTGGTGGGCTGGGCCAACAGTGCCAGGCCGGCTGGGCTGCCAGGTAAGGACAGGTAAGCCTTTTCCTTTTCCTGTTTTCTTTTTCTATTTCTGACATTTGTTTTGTATCTAAAAGAAATGTTAAAACATTTCCATAAATGCTGAAAATATTTGTGGCATCTAGATATAATATTCGAGAGGCCCTCACCAATTCCCAACATTTTTGGAGCCATTAAAATATTTATATAATTTAAACAGCTCCAAATCAAAAATTTATGCATTGATTCAAAAATCCAAAATGTGTAGCAAAAATGTGCATCACTTCTGGTTGTTGTTCCCAACATTATCCAAAGAGCATGAACATTTTTTAATAGCATTTTGGGTTCATTCAAAAATCCATTTTAAAGTTGAACCTATTTGAATTTGCTTTGGTGCTAGGGTTTGAAACATCCCCATTTCAATTTCATTTGAAATTTAAACATGATGCACAAGCAAGCCTAGGATCATACCAGAACTAGGGATGTGACAAAAATACATACGGATCTGAATATGGCAGACCCATTGACTAAACTTATCTCACAAGCAAAAATGATCACACCTTAGTACTCTTTGGGTGTTAATCACATGGCAATGTGAACTAAGATTACTGACTCTAGTAAACCCTTTGAGTGTTGGTCACGTGGCAATGTGAACTATGGGTGTTAATCACATGGTGATGTGAACTATTGGTGTTAAATCACATGGCAATGTGAACTAGATTATTGACTCTAGTGCAAGTGGGAGACTGAAGGAAATATGCCCTAGAGGCAATAATAAATTTATTATTTATTTCCTTATTTCATGATAAATGTTTATTATTCATGCTAGAATTGTATTAACCGGAAACTTAGTACATGTGTGGATACATAGACAAACAGTGTGTCACTAGTATGCCTCTACTTGACTAGCTCGTTGAATCAATGATGGTTATGTTTCCTAACCATAGACATGAGTTGTCATTTGATTAACGGGATCACACCATTAGAGAATGATGGGATTGACTTGACCCATCCGTTAGCTTAGCACGATGATCGTTTAGTTTGTTGCTATTGCTTTCTCCATAACTATACATGTTCCTATGACTATGAGATCATGCAACTCCCGAATACCGGAGGAACACTTTGTGTGCTACCAAACATCACAACGTAAGTGGTGATTATAAAGGTGCTCTACAGGTGTCTCCAATGGTGTTTGTTGAGTTGGCATGGATCAAGATTGGGATTTGTCACTCTGACTGTCGGAGAGGTATCTCTGGGCCCTCTCGGTAATGTACATCACTATAAGCCTTGCAAGAAATGTAGCTAATGAGTTAGTTACGGGATGTAGCATTATGGAACGAGTAAAGAGACTTGCCGGTAATGAGATTGAATTGGGTATTGAGATACCGATGATCGAATCTCGGGCAAGTAACATACCGATGACAACAACAACGTATATCGTTATGCGGTTTGATTGATAAAGATCTTCGTAGAATATGTAGGAACCAATATGAGCATCTAGGTCCCGCTATTGGTTATTGACCGGAGACATGTCTCAGTCATGTCTACATAGTTCTCAAACCCGTAGGGTCCGCACGCTTAACGTTCGGTGACGATCGGTATTATGAGTTTATGTGTTTTGATGTACTGAAGGTAGTTCGGAGTCCCGGATTTGATCACGAACATGACGAGGGGTCTCGAAATGGTCGAGACATAAAGATCGATATATTGGATGACTATGTTTGGACATCGGAAGGGTTCCGTGTGAGGTTCGGGCATATACCGGAGTACCAGGGGGTTACCGGAACCCCCTGGGAGTTTAATGGGCCTTATGGGCCTTAGTGGAAAGAGAGGAGGGGCTGTCAAGGCAGGCCGCGCGCTGATACATCTCCAACATATCTATAATTTTTGATTGGTCCATGCTATTATATTATCTGTTTTGGATGTTAATGGGCTTATTTATACACTTTTATATTATGTTTGGGACTAACCTACTAACCCAAGGCCCAGTGCAAATTGCTGTTTTTTTGCCTATTTCAGTGTTTCGCAGAAAAGGAATATTAAACGGAATCCAAATGAAATGAAACCTTCGGGAGAGTATTTTTGGAACAAATGTGATCCAGGGGACTTGGAGTGGACGTCAAGAAATCAACGAGAAGGCCATGAGGTAGGGGCGCCCCTACCCCCTGGGCGCGCCCTCCACCCTTGTGGGCCCCTCGTGGCTCCACCAACCTACTTCTTCCTCCTATATATGTCCATTTACCCCGAAAACATCCAGGAGCACCACGAGACCCTATTTCCACCACCGCAACCTTCTGTACCCAAGAGATCCCATCTTGGGGCCTTTTTCGTAGCTCCGCCGGAGGGGGCATCGATCATGGAGGGCTTCTACATCAACACCATAGCCTCTCCGATGATGTGTGAGTAGTTTACCTCAGACCTTCAGGTCCATAGTTATTAGCTAGATGGCTTCTTCTCTCTCTTTGGATCTCAATACAAAGTTCTCCTCGATCTTCTTGGAGATCTATTTGATGTAACTCTTTTTGCAGTGTGTTTGTCGAGATCCGGTGAATTGTGGGTTTATGATCAAGTTTATCTATGAACAATATTTGATTCTTCTCTGAAATATTTTATATATGATTGGTTATCTTTGCAAGTCTCTTCGAATTATCAGTTTGGTTTGGCCTACTAGATTGATCTTTCTTGCAATGTGAGAAGTTCTTAGCTTTGGGTTCAATCTTGCGGTGTCCTTTCCTAGTGATAGCAGGGGCAGCAAGGCACGTATTGTATTGCTGCCATCGAGGATAAAAAGATGGGGTTTATATCATATTGCTTGAGTTTATCCCTCTACATCATGTCATCTTGCCTAATGCGTTACTCTGTTCTTATGAACTTAATACTCTAGATGCATGCTGGATAGCGGTCGATGTGTGGAGTAATAGTAGTAGATGCAGAATCGTTTCGGTCTACTTGTCGCGGACGTGATGCCTATATACATGATCATGCCTATATATTCTCATAATTATTCACTTTTCTATCAATTGCTCAACAATAATTTGTTCACCCACCGTAATACTTAAGCTATCTTGAGAGAAGCCACTGGTGAAACCTATGGCCCCCGGGTCTATTCTCTATTATATTAATCTCCCGTCAACAAGCTATTTCTGTCATTGTTTATTTTGCAATCTTTACTTTCAATCTATATCATAAAAATACCAAAAAATAGTTATCTTATTATTATTATCTTTATCAGATCTCACTCTCATAAGTGACCGTGAAGGGATTGACAACCCCTTTATCGCGTTGGTTGCGAGGTTCTTATTTGTTTGTATAGGTACGAGGGACTTGCGTCTAGTCTGCTACTAGATTGATACCTTAGTTCTCAAAACCTGAGGGAAATACTTACTCTACTTTGCTGCATCACCATTTCCTCTTCAAGGGAAAACCAACTCAGTGCTCAAGAGGTAGCACGCGCCCCGTCCCCCTCTGGTCCAAATTGGACTAGGAAGTGGGGGCCCTTTCATTCTCCCTCTTTCCTCCTTCCTTCTCCTACTACTACTACATGGAAAGGGGGGAATCCTACTCCCGGTGGGAGTAGGACTCCCCATGGGGTGCGCCATAGGAGGGCCGGCCCTCCCCCTCCTCCACTCCTTTATATACGGGGGAGGGGACCACCCCATAGACACACAAGTTGATCATTGATCTTTAGCCGTGTGCGGTACCCCCCTCCACCATAATCCACCTCGGTAATATCATAGCGGTGCTTAGGAAAAGCCCTGTTCCGGTAGAAACATCATCACCGTCATCACGCTGTCGTGCTGACGAAGCTCTCCCTTGAAGCTCTCCCTCGAAGCTCTACTAGATCGTGAGTTCGTGGGACGTCACTGAGCCGAACGTGTGCAGGTCGCGGAGGTGCTGTATCTTCGGTACTAGATCGGTCGATCATGAAGACGTATGACTACATCAACCGCGTTGTCATAACGCTTCCGCTCACGGTCTACGAGGGTACATAGATGATACTGTCCCCTCTCGTTGCTATGCATCACCATGATCTTGTGTGTGCGTAGGATTTTTTTTGAAATTACTGCGTTCCCCAACAGGTCACATCTCCTTTCATTCCCGAGTGCATTACACCAAAATGTCTAGCACACGGGAACGAAGGAGAAGCGACCCCCACGACAACAGTCGGGATTTTTCGTCCTCTTATATGTGGTGGAGACTCTCACTCACTGATTCCTCTCTGACATTTGCGACCGTTGATATGTCTCCAACGTATCTATAATTTTTGATTGCTCCATGCTATATTATCTTCTGTTTTGGACATTATTGGGCTTTATTATCCACTTTTATATTATTTTGGGACTAACCTATTAACCGGAGGCCCAGCCCAGAATTGTTGTTTTTTTGCCTATTTCAGGGTCTCACATGAAAAGAATATCAAACGGAGTCCAAACGGAATGAAACCTTCAGGAACGTGATTTTCTCATCGAACATGATCCAGGAGACTTGGACCCTACTTCAAGCAACCAATAGGGAGGCCACGAGGTAGGGGGGCACACCTATCCCCCCAGGCGCACCCTCCACCCTCGTGGGCCCCCTGTTGCTCCACTGACGTACTCCTTCCTCCTATATATACCTACGTGCCCCCAAACGATCAAATACGGAGGCAAAACCCTAATTCCACCGCCGTAACTTTCTGTATCCACGAGATCCCATCTTGGGGCCTGTTCCAGAGCTCCGCCGGAGGGGGCATCGAGCACGGAGGGCTTCTACATCAACCCCATAGCCCTTCGATGAAGTGTGAGTAGTTTACCTCAGACCTTCGGGTCCATAGTTATTAGCTAGATGGCTTCTTCTCTCTTTTTGGATCTCAATACAAAGTTCTCCCCCTCTCTTGTGGAGATCTATTCGATGTAATCTTCTTTTGCGGTGTGTTTGTTGAGACCGATGAATTGTGGGTTTATGATCAAGTTTATCTATGAAGAATATTTTAATCTTCTCTGAATTCTTTTATGTATGATTAGTTATCTTTGCAAGTCTCTTTGAATTATCAGTTTGGTTTGGCCTACTAGATTGATCTTTCTTGCAATGGGAGAAGTGCTTAGCTTTGGGTTCAATCTTGCGGTGTCCTTTCCCAGTGACAGTAGGGGTAGCAAGGCACGTATTGTATTGTTGCCATCGAGGATAACAAGATGGGGTTTATATCATATTGCATGAGTTTATCCCTCTACATCATGTCATCTTGCTTAAAGTGTTAATTTGTTCTCTTGAACTTAATACTCTAGATGCATGCTGGATAGCGGTCGATGTGTGGAGTAATAGTAGTAGATGCAGGCAGGAGTCGGTCTACTTGTCTCAAACGTGATGCCTATATACATGATCATACCTAGATATTCTCATAACTATGCTCAATTCTCTCAATTTCTCAACAGTAATTTGTTTACCCACCGTGAATACTTATGCTCTTGAGAGAAGCCACTAGTGAAACCTATGGCCCCCGGGTCTATCTTCCATCATATTAATCTTCCGATACCTAGTTATTTTCATTGCCTTTTATTTTACTTTGCATCTTTATCATAAAAATACCAAAAATATTATCTTATCATATCTATCAGATCTCACTCTCATAAGTGACCGTGTAGGGATTGACAACCCCTTATCGCGTTGGTTGCGAGGATTTATTTATTTTGTTTAGGTGCGAGGGACTCGCGCATAGCCTCCTACTGGATTGATACCTTGGTTCTGAAAAATTGAGGGAAATACTTACGCTACTCTGCTGCATGACCCTTTCCTCTTCAAGGGAAAACCAACGCAAGTGCTCAAGAGGTAGCAACCGTCGGTGATGGTCGTTACTCCTCCTTCCACTAGTGCATAACAAAGGCCTAGCACCCGGAGAAGAAGGATAAATGACCCCCATGACAACAGTCGGGCTTCTTCATCCTCTCTCATATATGGTGGATACACTCCCTCACTGATTTTTCGACCTTCGGTGATGGAGCCTGATGTCTACTACAAAACCTTCTTCTTGTAGACGTTGTTGGGCCTCCAAGTGCAGAGGTTTGTAGGATAGTAGCAAATTTCCCTCAAGTGGATAACCTAAGGTTTATCAATCCATATGAGGCGTAGGATGAAGATGGTTTCTCTCAAGCAACCGTGCAACCAAATAACAAAGAGTCTCTTGTTTCCCCAACACACCCAATACAATGGTAAATTGTATAGGTGCACTAGTTCGGCGAAGAGATGGTGATACAAGTGCAATATGGATGATAGATAAAGGTTTTTGTAATCTGAAAATATAAAAACAGCAAGGTAACTAATGATAAAATTGAGCACAAACGGTAATGCAATGTGTTGAAACAAGGCCTAGGGTTCATACTTTCACTAGTGCAATTCCTCTCAACAATAATAACATAATTGGATCACATAACTATCCCTCAACATGCAACAAAGAGTCACTCCAAAGTCACTAATAGCGGAGAACAAACAAAGAGATTATTGTAGGGTACGAAACCACCTCAAAGTTATCCTTTCTGATTGATCTATTCAAGAGTCCGTAGTAAAATAACATGAAGCTATTCTTTCCGTTCAATCTATCATAGAGTTCGTACTAGAATAACACCTTCAGACGCAAATCAACCAAAACCCTAATGTCACCTAGATACTCCAATGCCACCTCAAGTATCCGTGGGTATGATTATATGACATGCATCACACAATCTCAGATCCATCTATTCAAACCAACACAAAGTACTTCAAAGAGTGCCCCAAAGTTTCTACCGGAGAGTCAAGACGAACACGTGTGCCAACCCCTATGCATAGGTTCATGGGCGGAACCCGCAAGTTGATCACCAAAACATACATCAAGTGGATCAATAGAATACCCCATTGTCACCACGGGTATCCCACGCAAGGCATACATCAAGTGTTCTCAAATCCTTAAAGACTCAATCCGATAAAATAACTTCAAAGGGAAAACTCAATCCATTACAAGAGAGTAGAGGGGGAGAAACATCATAAGATCCAACTATAATAGCAAAGCTCGCGATACATCAAGATCGTACCACCTCAAGAACACGACACAGAGAGAGATCAAACACATAGCTACTGGTACATACCCTCAGCCCCGAGAGTGAACTACTACCTCCTCGTCATGGAGAGCACCGGGATGATGAAGATGGCCACCGGAGAGGGATTCCCCCTCCGACAGGGCGCCAGAATGGGTCTAGATTGGTTTTCGGTGGCTACGGAGGCTTCTGGCGGCGGAACTCTCAATCTATTGTGCTCTCCGAAGTTTTTAGGGTATATGGGTATATATGGGAGGAAGAAGTACGTCGGTGGACCTCCGGGTTGTCCACGAGGTAGGGGGGCGCGCCCAGGGGGGTGGGCACGCCCCCCACCCTTGTGGGCAGCCCGGGACTCTCCTGGTCCAATTCCGGTACTCCGTGGGCTTCTTTTGGTCCAAAAATAAGTTCCGTGAAGTTTCAGGTCAATTGGACTCCGTTTGATTTTCCTTTTCTATGATACTCTAAAACAAGGAAAAAACAGAAACTGGCACTGGGCTCTAGGTTAATATGTTAGTCCCAAAAATAATATAGAAGTGTTTAATAAAGCCAATAAACATCCAAAATAGATAATATAATAGCATGGAACAATTGAGTAGCACAAGCTTAATTCCTGCTCGTCCCCAAGCTTAATTATAGATATGTTGGAGACGTATCAGCATCCCCAAGCTTAATTCCTGCTCGTCCTCGAGTAGGTAAATGATAAAAACAGAATTTTTGATGTGGAATGCTACCTAACATATTCATCATGTATTTCTATTTATTGTAGCAAGAATATTCAGATCGATAAGATTCAAGACAAAAGTTTAATATTGACATAAAAATAATAATACTTCAAGCATACTAACAAAGCAATCATGTCATCTCAAAATAACATGGCCAAAGAAAGTTCACCCCTACAAAATCATATAGTTTGGTCATGCTTCATTTTCGTCACACAAGAATGCTCTCATCATGCACAACCCCGATGACAAGCCAAGCAATTGTTTCATACTTTAGTAATCTCAAACTTTTTTCAACTTTCACGCAATACATGAGCGTGAGCCATGGATATAGCACTATGGGTGGAATAGAATATAATGAGGGGGTTATTTGGAGAAGACAAAAAGGAGAAAGTCTCACATCGACGCGGCTAATCAATGGGCTAGGGAGATGCCCATCAATTGATGTCAATGGAAGGAGTAGGAATTGCCATACAACGGATGCACTAGAGCTATAAATGTATGAAATCTCAACAAAAGAACTAAGTGGGTGTGCATCCAACTTGCTTTATCACGAAGACCTAGGGCACTTGAGGAGGCCCATTGTTGGAATATACAAGCCAAGTTCTATAATGAAAATTTCCCACTAGTATATGAAAGTGACAACATAAGAGACTCTCTATCATGAAGATCTTGGTGCTACTTTGAAGCACAAGTGTGGTAAAAGGATAGTAACATTGTCCCTTCTCTCTTTTTCTCTCATATTTTTTTGGGCCTTCTCTTTTTTGGCCTTTTTTCGTCCGGTGTCTCATCCCGACTTGTGGGGGAATCATAGTCTCCATCATCCTTTCCTCACTGGGACAATGCTCTAATAATGACGATCATCACACTTTTATTTACTTACAACTCAAGAATTACAACTCGATACTTAGAACAAGATATGACTCTATATGAATGCCTCCGGCAGTGTACCGGGATTGCGATGAATCAAGTGTGACATGTATGAAAAATTATGAACAGTGGCTTTGCCACAAATACGATGTCAACTACATGATCATGCAAAGCAATATGACAATGATGATGCGTGTCATAATAAACGGAACGGTGGAAAGTTGCATGGCAATATATCTCGGAATGGCTTTGGAAATGCCATAATAGGTAGGTATGGTGGCTGTTTTGAGGAAGATATAAGGAGGTTTATGTGTGAAAGGGCGTATCATATCACGGGGTTTGGATGCACCGGCGAAGTTTGCACCAACTCTCAATGTGAGAAAGGGCAATGCACTGTACCGAAGAGGCTAGCAATGATGGAAGGGTAAGAGTGCGTATAATCCATGGACTCAACATTAGTCATAAAGAACTCATATACTTATTGCAAAAATCCACAAGTCATCAAAAACCAAGTATTACGCGCATGCTCCTAGGGGGATATATTGGTAGGAAAAGACCATCGCTTGTCCCCGAACGCCACTCATAAGGAAGACAATCAAATAACACCTCATATTTCAAATTTGTTACACAACTTTACCATACGTGCATGCTACGGGACTTGCAAACTTCAACACAAGTATTCCTCAAATTCACAACTACTCAACTAGCACAACTTTGAGATCACTATCTCCATATCTCAAAACAATCATCAAGTATCAAACTTCTCTTAGTATTCAATGAACTCTATATGAAAGTTTTTATTATATCCATCTTGGATGCCCATCATATTAGGACTAGCTTCATAACCAAAGCAAACTACCATGCTGTTCTAAAGGACTCTCAAAATAATATAAGTGAAGCATGGGAGATCAATTATTTCTATAAAATAAAACCACCACCGTGCTATAAAAGGATATAAGTGAAGCACTAGAGCAACGATAAACTACTCCGAAAGATATAAGTGAAGATCAATGAGTAGTTGAATAATTATGCAACTATGTGAAGACTCTATAACATTTAAGAATTTCATATCTTGGTATTTTATTCAAACATCAAGAAAAACTAAATAAAATAAAATGACTCTCCAAGAAAAACACATATCATGTGGTGAATAAAAATATAGCTCCAAGTAAAGTTACCGATGGAAGTAGACAAAAGAGGGGATGCCTTCCGGGGCATCCCCAAGCTTAGGCTCTTGGTTGTCCTTTAATATTACCTTGGGGTGCCTTGGGCATCCCCAAGATTAGGCTCTTTCCACTCCTTATTCCATAGTCCATCGAATCTTTACCCAAAACTTGAAAACTTCACAACACAAAACTTAACAGAAAACTCGTAAGCTCCGTTAGCGAAAGAAAACAAAACACCACTTCATGGTACTGTAATGAAATCATTATTTATTTATATTGGTGTTAAAACTACTGTATTCCAACTTCTATATGGTTTATAAACTATTTTACTAGCCATATATTCATTAAAATAAGCAAACAACACACGAAAAACAGAATCTGTCAAAAACAGAACAGTCTGTAGTAATCTGTAACTAACGCAAACTTTTGGAACCCAAAAAATCATCAAATAAATTGGTGGACCTGAGGAATTTATCTATTAATCATCTGCAAAAGTAATTAACTAAATATCACTTTCCAATAAAAAATGGCAGCAATTCTCGTGAGCGCTAAAGTTTCTGTTTTTTACAGCAAGATCGCAAAGACTTTCCCCAAGTCTTCCCAAAGGTTCTACTTGGCACAAACACTAATTAAAACATAAAAACTCAATCATAATAGAGTATAGATGATTAATTTATTACTAAAGAGGAAAAAAAGCAAGGAGCTAAAATAAAATTGGGTTGCCTCCCAACAAGCGCTATCGTTTAACGCCCCTAGCTGGGCACGATGATTTCAATGATGCTCACATAGAGAATCATGAAGAATATGACTAACACATTTAAGCCTAACCCACTTCCTATGCATAGAGATTTTGTGAGCAAACAACTTGTGGGAACAAGAATCAACTTGCATAGGAAGGTAAAACAAGCATAACTTCAAAACTTTAAGCACATAGAGAGGAAACTTGATATTATTGCAACTCCTACAAGCTTATATTCCTCCCTCATAATAATTTTCAGTAGCATCATGAATGAATTAAACAATATAACCAACACCTAAAGCATTCTTTTCATGATCTACAAGCATAGAAAATTTATTACTCTCCCCAGAAGCAAAATTCTTCTCATTCGGAATAGTGGGAGTATCATAAGAGACTCGAATACTATAAATTGTTTCCACATTAAAAGAGTAATGTTCAGAAAAAGGGTAATCATAATCATGACAAGTTTTATAAATATAACCATCACTACTTTTTATAGCATAAGTGTCATCACAATAATCATCATAAGTAGCAACTTTGTTCTCATCGTAATCAATTGAAACCTCTTCCAAGATAGTGGAATCATTACTAAATAAAGTCATGACCTCTCCGAATCCACTTTCAACAATATAATCATGATAAGTAGGAGGCATGCTATCATCATTGTAAATTTGCATATCAAAACCTGGGAGACTAAAAATATCATATTCATCAAACATAGCTTCCCCAAGCTTGTGGCTTTGCATATCATTAGCATCATGGATATTCAAGGAATTCATACTAACAACATTGCAATCATGCTCATCATTCAAATATTTAGTGCCAAACATTCTAATGCATTCTTCTTCTAGCACTTTGGCACAATTTTCCTTTCCATCATACTCACGAAAGATATTAAAAATATGAAGCGTATGAGGCAAACTCAATTCCATATTTTTTGGTTTTCTTTTATAAACTAAACTAGTGCTAAAACAAGAAACAAAAAGATTTGACTGCAAGATCGAAAGATATACCTTCAAGCGCTAACCTCCCCGGCAAAGGTGCCAGAAAAGAGCTTGATGTCTACTACACAACCTTCTTCTTGTAGATGTTGTTGGGCCTCCAAGTGCAGAGGTTTGTAGGACAGTAGCAAATTTCCCTCAAGTGGATGACCTAAGGCTTATCAATCCGTATGAGGCTTAGGATGAAGATGCTCTCTCTCAAGCAACCCTGCAACCAAATAACAAAGAGTCTCTTGTGTCCCCAACACACCCAATACAATGGTAAATTGTATAGGTGCACTAGTTCAGCGAAGAGATGGTGATACAAGTGCAATATGGATGATAGATAAAGGTTTTTGTAATCTGAAAATATAAAAACAGCAAGGTAACTAATGATAAAAGTGAGCACAAACGGTAATGCAATGCGTTGAAACAGGCCTAGGGTTCATACTTTCACTAGTGCAAGTCCTCTCAACAATAATAACATAATTGGATCACATAACTATCCCTCAACATGCAACAAAGAGTCACTCCAAAGTCACTAATAGCGGATAACAAACGAAGAGATTATGGTAGGGTACGAAACCACCTCAAAGTTATCCTTTCTGATCGATCTATTCAAGAGTCTGTAGTAAAATAACATGAAGCTATTCTTTCCGTTCAATCTATCATAGAGTTCGTACTAGAATAACACCTTAAGACACAAATCAACCAAAACCCTAATGTCACCTAGATACTCCAATGTCACCTCAAGTATCCGCGGGTATGATTATACGACATGCATCACACAATCTCAGATTCGTCTATTCAAACCAACACAAAGTACTTCAAAGAGTGCCCCAAAGTTTCTACCAGAGAGTCAAGACGAAAACGTCTGCCAACCCCTATGCATAGGTTCATGGGCGGAACCCGCAAGTTGATCACCAAAACATACATCAAGTGGATCAATAGAATACCACATTGTCACCATGGGTATCCCATGCAAGACATACATCAAGTGTTCTCAAGTCCTTAAAGACTCAACCCAATAAAATAACTTCAAAGGGAAAACTCAATACATTACAAGAGAGTAGAGGGGGAGAAACATCATAAGATCCAACTATAATAGCAAAGCTCGCAATACATCAAGATCGTACCACCTCAAGAACATGAGAAAGAGAGATCAAACACATAACTACTGGTACATAGCCTCAGCCCCGAGGGTGAACTACTCCCTCCTCGTCATGGAGAGCACCGGGATGATGAAGATGGCCACCGGAGAGGGATTCCCCCTCCGGCAGGGCACCAAAACGGGTCTAGATTGGTTTTCGGTGGCTACGGAGGCTTCTGGTGGCGGAACTCCCAATCTATTGTGCTCTCCAAAGTTTTTAGGGTATATGGGTATATATGGGAGGAAGAAGTACGTCGGTGGACCTCCGGGCTGTCCACGAGGCAGGGGGCGCGCCTAGGGGGGCGGGCATGCCCCCCACCCTCGTGGGCAGCCCGGGACCCACCTGGTCCAATTCCGATACTTCGTGGGCTTCTTCTGGTCCAAAAATATGTTCCGTGAAGTTTCAGGTCAATTGGACTCCGTTTGATTTTCCTTTTCTGCGATACTCTAAAATAAGGAAAAAGCAGAAACTGGCACTAGGCTCTAGGTTAATAGGTTAGTCCCAAAAATAATATAAAAGTGTTTAATAAAGCCCATAAACATCCAAAATAGATAATATAATAGCATGGAACAATAAAAAATTATAGATACATTGGAGACGTAATAGAGCCTCGACAGACTTAAAGTCAACCCGAAATGTCATGTAATTATTTTTCTAGAAAATCTAGGCCACTCGATATTTCCTACATATTCTAGCACAATGTTGGGGAATGCAGTAATTTCAAAAAAAATAATCTACGCACACGCAAGATCATGGTGATGCATAGCAACGAGAGGGGAGAGTGTTGTCTACATACCCTTGTAGACCATAAGCGGAAGCTTTATGACAACACGGTTGATGTAGTCGCATGTCTTCACGATCGACCGATCCTAGTACCGAACATACGTCACCTCTGCGATCTGCACACGTTTGGCTCGGTGACGTCCCACGAACTCACGATCTAGTAGAGCTGAAGAAGTTACCGGCACAGGGTCACTGCAACGATATGACCGAGGTGGAATATCTTGGAGGGGGGCACTGCACACGACTTGGAACAATCAACTTGTGTGTCTATGGGGTGCCCCCTCCCCCGTATATAAAGGAGGGAGGAAGGAAGAGGCCGGCCTAGGAGGAGGCGCGCGCCAAGGGGGGGGCAATCCTACTCCAAGTAGGTTTGGCCCCCCTATCGTGGTGGGCGCACGGCAGATGCCAAGGGATGGCTAAAGAGAGGAGGAGGCTCGAGGGCGCTGGTGGACTCTAGAGGCAAGGTTGGCATGAGCGGGCGCGGGACACCAGACATACCCAGGTTCGGGGCTCTCCGGAGAGATAATACCCCTAGTCCTGCCGAGTGTAGTTGGATGATCGATACTACAATGTTGGTCCTAGAGTTGTATGGAGGAGGAAGGAAGCTGGCCAAGGCTTGGGCTGCTCCTTCTCTCCGGTGTCGCTGTTTTGTGGCTAGTCCTATGCTTGCTTGCTGTTCTCTTGTATGTGTCTTCTGCTTTCTCTCTTGATCGGTTGCCCATGATAGCGGGCTCCCGGGGGTTTTTATAGTCCAACCCCCTAGGGGTACAATGGTAATGTTACAAGTTGGTGGGTCTGTATTGTCGGTGTCCGGGAACCCGGGCTGGGTCCCGCTGAGGGCTTGTGGTTCGCCGGGTTCCCCTAGGTGCGGGCCCTGCATGCCTAGGGGGACTGTGCGCCGTCTTGTCGATCGCCAGGGCGTGGCCGAGTCGACTCATGTATAGTGCTCTCCGTCAGGTTGCCGCTTGCTGTCGTCAGCGGTGAAGGCGAGGGCACTGTAGCCACGCCAGCCCTGGTCAGTGAGTAGGTGAGGGGCACTATTGCACGTTCCTGCTGACCAGAGGCGTGGGCGGGGCACTGTTACCTTGGTCATCGTTGATTGAATTCTCGTCCCATCATACGGCCTGGATGGGACGGGAGTTGATCCGTGGCTGGATTGGTAGCACACCACGGGTGGCGCTGGCTTGTTGAGGAGGCTTCGGTCATGCCGGGTTCGGCCATCTTGTGCTAGTTGTTGGGGCCCAGTCGACGTGCCTTGACGGGTCGGCTAGTCTGGCCGGCTTGCGGGGCTTGGCCGGGTCGAGCGACTCGGCCGAGCGCGTGCCGGTATTGAGGGGCACTGCCAGCCCCGTTGTTTTTTGAAGAGGATCCGGGTTCTGTTGCCTGCCCGGGGTCCATCCCCCCGACAGTAGTCCCCGAAGCTGTGAAGGTCTGCCGTCTTTGGATGAGTGGGCCTTCGCAGTTTCCCCCTTAAGCAAGGTGGATTCTGCGAGCATCGGGTCCGACAACACCCGCTGTGTGCCGGTTTTCTCGGAAACTGGATCGTGGCATCCCGGCCATGTCGCGAACCGAGAAGTCCGCCGAATCTTGGGGCAATCCCTCGGGCTTCGCGCGGGCGCCACGTGGTGCCCGGAAGTCGGAGGGGTCTGACAGGCCACGCACGTGAAGGAACGCGGATTTATTGCGGCGTCCGGGGGCCGGTTGCTCTTCCCCGGGCAGTTACTGCGCGTGTACGTGCGCACTTATTGCGGGGTAGTGGAACGGGCGCGTGCAGACGATCCCACTTCCCCACTTCCCCATGTTCAAACCGAGAGTTATAAATTGGGGGGCACGGGGGCGGCAGACATTATTCTCGCTCGCGCCCTGCTGTCCCTTTGCTCTCGCTCCGCTCTTCAGAACTGACGCACTGCGGCGCCCGCTGCTCCGAGCAAAACTCCTTCTCTCCATCTTCCTTCTTCCTCCTTCGATCATGTCGCTACCATCGGGCTCCTGGATGGGTTCGAATGTCACCTCCGAGGACATCACCCAACTCCGAGCGACGCGGCACCTGCCGCGGGAGACAGACGTCGGCGTCCACCTGCCGCGCGGCGAGCAGAGGCCTTGGCCTGAGGGGCAGGAGCGCGTGGTCTTCCTCACGCACTTCGAGCGCGGGTTTGGGCTGCCGGCGAGCACCTTCTTCCGCGCGTTCTTGGAGTTCTTTGGGCTCCAGTCGCATCATCTTGGCGCCGATGCCATCGTCCAGCTCTCCGGCTTCATCACCCTTTGCGAGGGGTACCTGGGGGTCAAGCCTATGATCGACCTCTGGGCGCGCTTCTTCTCCTTGAAGCAGCAGGGCCCGTCGGCCGGGGAGTTCGCCGATTGCGGCGCCGCCGTCATCTCGAAGCGGTCGGGGGCGGATTTCCCCAAGATCCCGCTGGAGGATTCTACCAAGAAGTGGCAGAACTCCTTCTTCTACGTCCGCAACCATGGTGCAGACCGCATCAATCTTCCGGCCTTCGCCATCGCGCCGCCGCGGGCGAAGATGAACTGGGGCTACTCCCCCAGACGCCCGTCGCAGGAGATCGTCAATCTCTGCAAGCGGGTGACGGTGATGAGGACGCAGGAGGGGCTCACCGGCACCAACCTCCTCGCCGCGTTCGTCCGGTGCCGGGTCCTTCCGCTTCAGGGGCGCTCCTGCCTCATCGGCGAAATGGTCGGCCTTCATGATCCCAACTGCATGGGGTCGACGCGGCTATCCGCGAAGCAGATCGCGCGCGACGTGAATGGCATCTCCAAGGCCAACCTTGGGGAGGACTGGCGGTTCGGCAAGGCGCCGTACAACCAGTCCAACCCGGCGGCGCAGGTGAGTGTCTGGCCTTCTTACTTTGATGTCGCGCACCCTTTCATCAGTCCTGACGCGACGCAGGTGGTACTTCTGAATGCGATTCGCCATCCTTACGCCAGGGCCCCGTTGCAGGTGGCGCCGACGGCGCCAGAGGAGTCCACGGCTCATGGAAGGGAGGAGGAGGCCGAGTCCAACGCCGGTGCTGGGTGTCGTGCAGGTAAGTCTCGTGTTTTTCTTCATGTGTCTTGAATTGCTGACCGCGGCATGGAGCGGTCGATGCTGACACCAATTGTTGGTGTAGTGGCGTTGGGCGGCAGAGGCGGCGATGCGGGCGGAGCTGGGTCCTCGCATGGGATGGCGCCGAGCCGCCCGCATGGGAAAGACAGCGTCGCGCCGCGACCCCAGGCCCCGAAGCGCACGGCGGACCCGGCCGGGGCCGGGAGGCCGGCCAAGAGGAAGCGCGGCGGCGGGGATGGGAGGCCAACCCCAGTCCCGGTCTTGGTGGGGTAAGTTTCATCTCTCGTTTGCGCTCCGATTTTTTCCTTGAGGTAGTCTTGTTTCTTTTCTACTTATTCCATCTTCTTCTTCAGGTCGCCAATCACGCTGGCGAGGGCGGCGGCAGAAGCCGCGGCCGCCGAAGGGGCCGAGTTCCGCAGGAGCCGGTCCGACCTCGCCGATCAGGCCGAGGTGGAGGGACAGGCCGACTCGGACCTCTGCCTGGATCCGAACGATGCCGAAGCCGTGGCCTGGCGGGATAGGAACCGGGCCGAGGCGGAGCTGGAGGCGGCATTGGTCCAAGCTTGTACCGACGCGGCGGCGGCATGGGCGCAAGGCGGCGTGGAGCCAGCCTGGCACGAGATGCCGGAGGGCACGGTGGTGGCAGCGACGGTCTTTGAGCCGTCGTTGGCGAGGGAGCACGGCTGTGGAGGCCGGGCTGCGGTGGTGATCCCCGATCGGGCGGTCGTTGAGGTGGCGGATGACACCCCGCCGTGGGCCAACGTGGTCGTGCGAGCGAGGGCTGATGGTGGTGGAGGCGGCGCCGTTTTGGAAGAGACGCTGCGGGCGGTGGTGTCGGAGGCGCCGCCAGTTTTGGAGGAGGTACCGCGGGCGGCGGTGCCGGAGGCTGCCCCGGCAGCTGGGCCGGAGACGGTGACGCAGGGCATCCCGGTGTCCGGGTCGTCGTCGGCATCGGGAGGGGCGTCGGAGGAGGCGCTGGCCGCATCACGAGCGGCCAGCGGGGAGTATGCCTTGGTGCCCCGGCAGGGAGGGCGCCGAGCTGCCGTGCCGCAGCCGGCATGGAGCGGGAGCGCCATTGTCTTCGGGCCTCAGACCCAGGAGGAGGCGGCGCTGGACGCCGTCAGTCGCCGCCTGCGAGGCCGGACGGAACGGCTCGAGGCCTTCGCCCAGGCCGAGGTGGAGCGGATGCGCGACCTGGAGCGCGCCGTTCTGGTAAGTTTTCTTGTAATTTCTTCTTCGTGGGGGCGCGCCAGCGCACCCACTGGGTGTAGCCCCGGAGGTTCGGGCCAACTACGTATTAGTTGGGTCAAATCTTTAGAGTGTTGGCCTTGTTCTGATTTCTGCTTTCTGCAGCATCTCGACGCCTTCCAGGTCGCCCCCTTCAATCGTCTCCTAGGCAAGCACCGGGAGCTCAAGGAGCAGCTTGCCGCCAAGGAGGAGGAGCTCCGCGTTGCCGCGGGTATTCTTGTGCTCTTTTCTAGTGGGGGCCCGATAGCGCACCCACTGGGTGTAGCCCCCGAGATTCGGAACAATTGTGTAACAGTTGGGCCAAATCTTAAGTCTTGCTTTTTTCTTCTGTTGAGTACTTCTTTTTCGCAGCCGAGGTGCAGTCCTGGTGGACTCGTCTGCTCCAGGCCAGTCATCACTACGACCGGCTCATTACTGACACCGGCCGTCTTGGCGTCGAGGCGGCGTAGGTGAGGGCGGAGGTGGCCGCGGCTCGAAGGTCTCTTGACGAGGCCAACCGGCTGCATGAGCAGCTGGCAGGTCACAAGAGCCGCCTCGAGGCCGAGGTGGAGCACCTTAAGGCGGAAGCCACCAAGGTGGCGGAGGCGCAGCAGGCCCTGGTGGAGGCGAACCAGCAGTGCGACCAACTGGCCGACTACAAGGGCCGGCTCCAGGCCGAGGTGGATCGCCTGCGGGAGCAGGTCACCACGACTGAGGGGGCCCGTCAGGACGAGGCCCGTCGCCGCAAGGCGGCCGAGAAGGCGGCTGAAGACAAGGATGCCGAGCTGAAGGCGGCCCTTACGAAGGCGGCCGATCTGGAGAAGGCGCTCAAGGAGCGCGATCACGCCATCAAACGGGAGCGGCGTGGTATGTTGCTAGAAGCGCAGCACCTGGAAGAGTCTGAGGGAGTCCGGGATTAGGGGGTCTCCGGACAGCCGGACTATATCCTTCGGCCGGACTATTGGACTATGAAGATACAAGATTGAAGACTTCGTCTCGTGTCCGGATGGGACTCTACTTGACGTGGAAGGCAAGCTAGGCAGTACGGATATGGATATCTCCTCCTTTGTAACCGACCTTGTGTAACCCTAACCCCCTCCGGTGTCTATATAAACCGGAGGGTTTTAGTCCGTGGGACAACATACAATCATACCATAGGCTAGCTTCTAGGGTTTAGCCTCCCCGATCTCGTGGTAGATCAACTCTTGTAATACTCATATCATCAAGAATAAATCAAGCAGGACATAGGGTTTTACCTCCATCAAGAGGGCCCGAACCTGGGTAAAACATCGTGTCCTCTGCCTCCTATTACCATCCGCCTTAGACGCACAGTTGGGGACCCCCTACCCGAGATCCGCCGGTTTTGACACCGACATTGGTGCTTTCATTGAGAGTTCCTCTGTGTCGTCGCCGTTAAGCTTGATGGCTCCTTCTATCATCGATAGCGATGCGGTCCAGGGTGAGACTTTTCTCCCCGGACAGATCTTTGTGTTCGGCAGCTTCGCACTGCGGGCCAAATCGCTTGGCCATCTAGAGCAGATCGAAAGTTATGCCCCTAGCCACCAGGTCAGGTTTGGAAGCTTAAATTACACAGCCGATGTCCGCGGAGACTTGATCTTCGACGGATTCGAGCCCCTGCCTTATGCGCCACGCGGTCATGATGAGTACGATTTAGGTCTACCATCGGACCGTATTCAGGAGATCGCACTAGCAGCCGCTCGGAGCCTCAATTTGGAGCCAGTTGCGCCATCCATGGACGGGTGGATAGACCCCGTCACGGAGGCCGTATCCTCAGCGGAGATCGAGCCGAATATCGACCTTACCCTTCATGAGAGTCGTGTTGTCAAATTGCTGGATCCTTCTCCGGCCACGGACTCCGAACCACCTGCGCCCGTTCCCATCGAATTTGATTGGACGCCGATCATGGAGTTTACCTCCACGGATATTTTTCAGCACTCGCCCTTCGGCGACATACTGAACTCATTAAGGTCTCTCTCCTTGTCAGGAGAGTCCTGGCCGAACTATGTCTGGCAGGATTGGGATGCGGATGACGAAGAAATTCGCCACCCACCCACCACCCACTTAGTAGCCAATGTTGATGACTTAACCGACATGCTCGACTTCGACTCCGAAGACATCGACAGTATGGACGACGATGCGGGAGACAAAGTGGAACCACTGCCCACAGGGCATTGGACAACCACCTCATCATACGATATATACATGGTGGACACACCCAAAGAAGGCAATGGCGACGAGACAACGGAAGATGACCCCTCCAAGAAGCAACCCAAGCGCCAACGTCAGCGGCGCCGCTCTAAGTCCCGCCAAGGCAAAAGTGATGATACCGGCACATGAGATAATAGCACTCCGGACAGTGCCAAAGACGACAACAATCCCCTACAACAAGACTTAGAGGAGGAGGATGGAGAAGCCAGCCCTCCTGATAGAGCGGGAGATGGAGTGGGGGAGGATGATAATTACATGCCTCCCTCCGAAGACGAGGCAAGCCTCGACGATGACGGATTCGTCGTGCCAGAGGATCCCGTCGAACAAGAGCGCTTCAAGCGCCGGCTTATAGCCACGACAAATAGCCTTAAGAAAAAGCAGCAGCAGCTTCAAGCCGATCAAGATTTGCTAGCTGACTGATGGACTGAAGTCCTTGCGGCCGAGGAATATAAACTCGAACGCCCCTCCAAGAGTTACCCAAAATGCAGGTTGCTACCCCGACTGGAGGAGGAAACACCAAAACCTACATCCCCGGCGTATGATGTGGCTGATCGGCCACCTCGTGGCCGCGACAGAGAGGCATTCCAGCCAAAAGCTCAGCCTGCACCCTGATGCCATTCAAATAAAAAGGCATGGGGAAATACGCCAGACCTGCAAGACGTATTGGAGGACAAAGCAAAACATGCAAGATCGATCTACAGATCACGAGGGCGCGCCACTATGCGAGACGATAATCGTCACACCGGATACAGTAAAAGTAAGTCCGGCCGGGCCGAACACAGCGGGCAAGACTCATTTGAGCTGCGTCGCGATATAGCCCAGTACAGAGGCGCCGCACACCCCTTATGCTTCACAAACGAAGTAATGGATCATCAAATTCCAGAGGGTTTCAAACCCGTAAACATAGAATCATATGACGGCACAACAGATCCTGCGGTATGGATCGAGGATTTCGTCCTGCACATCCACATGGCCCACGGTGATGACCTACACGCAATCAAATACCTCCCACTCAAGCTCAAAGGACCATCTCGGCATTGGCTCAATAGCTTGCCAGCAGAGTCCATTGGCTGTTGGGAAGATCTGGAAGCCGCATTCCTCGACGAGTTTCAGGGTACTTATGTGCGACCACCAGATGCCGATGACTTGAGACACATAATTCAGCAGCCATAGGAATCGGTCAGGCAATTTTGGACACAGTTCCCAAAAAAGAAAAATCAAATTGTCGACTGTTCGGATGCAGAGGCCCTAGCAGCTTTTAAGCACAACATCCGCGACGAATGGCTCGCCCGGCACCTTGGCTAGGAAAAGTCGAAATCTATGGCAGCCCTCACGACACTTATGACCCGCTTTTGTGTGGGAGAAGACAGTTGGTTGGCTCGCAGCAATAACATATCAAAGAACCATGGTACTTTGGATACCAAGGACGGCAACGACAGGTCACATCGCAACAAACATAAGCGCCACATTAACCGACAATACCGAGGATACGGCAGTTAATGCCGGATTCAAAGGCCCTAAACCCGGTTAGCGGAAAAAGCCATTCAAAAGAAGCACTCTGGGCCCGTCCAGTTTGGACCGTATACTCGATCGCTCGTGTCAAATACACGGCACCCCTGTCAAGCCAGCCAACCACACCAATAGGGATTGTTGGGTGTTCAAGCAGGCCAGCAAGTTAAATGCCGAAAACAAAGATAAGGGGCCACATAGCGATGACGAGGAGGAGCCCCGACAGACGAACACCGGAGGACAGAAGAGGTTCCCCCCACAAGTGCGGACGGTGAACATGATATGCGCAACCCACATCCCCAAGAGGGAGCGGAAGCGCACGCTTAGGGACGTATATGCGTTGGAGCCAGTCGCCCCAAAGTTCAACCCATGGTCCTCTTGTCCGATCACCTTCGATCGCAGGGACCACCCCACTTGTATCCGTCATGGCGGATTCGCCGCACTGGTCCTAGACCCAATCATTGACGGATTTCACCTCACTCGAGTCCTTATGGATGGAGGCAGCAGCTTGAACCTGCTTTATCAGGACACAGTGCGCAAAATGGGTATAGATCCCTCAAGGATCAAACCCACAAAAACGACCTTTAAAGGCATCATACCAGGTGTAGAGGCCCATTGCACAGACTCAGTCACACTGGAAGTGGTCTTCGGATCCCCAGATAACTTCCGAAGCGAAGAGTTAATCTTCGATATAGTCCCGTTCCGCAGTGGCTATCATGCACTTCTCGGGCGAACCGCATTTGCGAGATTCAATGTGGTGCTGCATTATGCATACCTCAAGCTCAAGATGCCAGGACCTCGGGGGGTCATTACAGTTAATGGAAACACAGAGCGCTCTCTCCGCATGGAGGAGCACACTGCATCCCTCGCAGTAGAAGCGCAAAGCAGCCTCTTAAGGCAATCCACTAGTTTGGCGATTAAGGACGCAGACAACTTCAAGTGCGCCCGGAGTAATCGGCAACTGGACCGCCTGGCACGTTCCGAGCTTGCATAGCAATGCGGCCCCCACCCCGATCCCAGCCAAACGGCGAAATCCATGCCACGCGTACATAATTACGCATTAAAAATACCATGGGCATAGGTGGGGAGGGGGGCACGACTGCGGCACGCTCCAAGACGCGTCTTAAACCACACTAGGGGCTTCCCGCTTTGTTATTTTTCTCTTTCAGGACGTTAATCTCTAGAAACCCTGTCCGGCAGCATGATTGCCGAACACATGATGCAGCAACCAAGGAGGAAGAAAGCTACGTCACACCACGGAACACCCAGGTGGATTATGATAACGAGTGAAATACTTGCTTTAATACTATTCCTCAGCTTACCCTTGGAGGGGACATAGTCCTACTTTTTGCTTATCGCACTACCTGTATCATTCTGCTTTAACGCACCTTTTTGAATAAACAATGCATAGCATTAAGACTATTATTGCATTCTTCTTATATATATATATATATATATATATATATATATATATATATATATATTCATTCATGACATCCAGCACCCTTACACTCTGGTACGGCCAATACGCTAGGGGCTTAAGCATACCCCACAATACGGCGTGAGAAGTCCGAACACTTTCGATAGTGCGGCACCCCGAACTTATAGCATTATATGCATCAGCTCCGAATCATGTCTTGGGTCAATAGTTGGGTTTGCCTGGCTCCCATGTTTTGGTACCTTATGTTCCGCTATATCGGCTAAGGTAGCACTGGGATAACTACTGCAATTGTGCCCCAGTTCTGCTGGGCTAAGCACCTTAGTAGAGAAAGCTAAAACTGACTGTCATGATAAGGCAAGAGATTGGTCGCTATTCGAGAGGTTTCTAGTCCCTAAAGACTTATGCCGCTTAGAGAGAGGAGTCGGCCCTGTCCGGCTTAAGGCGTGTATAGCGCCCCGAATTCGGCCTTCTGAATACTAGGGGCTTCGCCGAAATTTAAAATTATAGAATTATATGGCTAAGTGAGAGTGATAACGCATTATAGTCCGATTGCCTTGTTCGTTGTGCTGAGCACCTCCCTCGAAGGACCCAAAAATGGGAAAAAGAGTGCTCAGGTTTATCCCAAACACCCCAGCACTCGTGGCATGGGGGCAGAAGCCGACAACTAGCCATCTCTCAGATTTGATAAATAGCCGAACAGAAGGTAAAATTTTAAATTCAAACAAGCGTTGCATAGTGCATATGAACAAGTTTTCATAAATACAGGATTACACGAGCAAGTTTACTCAAATATTACATCTTTTGCACACTCGTCCGCTACAAGACAGGCACCCTTCAGGACACCCTCATAGTACATCTCGGGGTTGTGATGCTCCTTGCCCTACGGCGGCCCCTCCTTCACCAGCTTCACGGCGTCCATCTTGGCCCAGTGCACCTTTGCACGGGCGAAAGCCCGGCGAGCACCTTCGATGCAGACGGACCGCTTGATGACTTCCAGCAGTGGGCAGGCATCCACAAGCCGCCTCACCAGGCTGAAGTAGCTATTGGGAAGGGCGTCGCCAGGCCACATTCGGACTATCAAGCCCTTCATGGCCTGTTTGGCCGCCTTGTGTAGCTCGACCAGCTGCTTTAGCTGGTCGCTCATAGGCACCGGGTGTTCAGTCCCAGTATACTGGGCCCAGAACAACTTCTCCGTCGAGCTTCCCTCCTCGGCCCAGTAAAATTTTGCGGCATCCGACACGCTGCAGGGCAAATCTATGAATGCTCCTGGAGAGCTCCGAACTCGGGTAAGTAACAAGTAATTTACTTTCACATGCTTGCTCTGCATATTGAATGCCTTACCCGCCGCTATCTTCGTCATCATATCAATCTCCTAGAGGGCCTTTTGGGCTTCGGCCTTGGCATACTTTGCACTCTCGAGGGCCGCGGCAAGCTCGGACTCTCGTGTCTTCGAGTCAAGCTCCAACGCCTCATGCTTCGTCACGAGAGCCTGGAGCTCTTGCTGCACCTCGCCCACCCGTGCCTCCTGCCTTTCCCGCTCGGTGCGCTCCTTGGCCACTTTGTTTTCGGCCTCGGATAGCACTTGCTTCAGGGTCGCCACCTTGGTCGTGGCCCCTGGCAAGTTTACGATGATCCTGTCATTTTGCAATCGCATTCTTTTTATATATATTCATAGACTAGGTACTACTTAACTTTGTTCTCCTCGAGCTGCCTCTTCGCAAGGTCAAGCTCTTTCTTGGACCCTTCGAGGTCCTGCTTCAGTATGGCGACCTCCACAGTCAGTGCGACAGAGGTCAGCAGCGAAGCCCGCATACACATATAGACATACTTATATTAGACTCCTGCAGATATTAATTGATCCTCTATTCGGCTTTTCTTTTTGAACACCAAACAAAGCAACAGGGACTACTATCTATGCGGTAATATTTTTGCTATATTTCAAATACTTACCCCAAAGACTGTTAGAAGGCTGGCACAGGCTTCAGTCAGTCCGCTCTTGGCGGACTGAACCTTCTGGACCACCGCACTCATAATAGTGCGGTCCTCTTCGTCAATGGAAGCGCTGCGAAGCGCTCCAACAGATTGTCTGGTGCCTCCGGATGGACAGAGGTCACCGGCACAGGCGTCTTGCCCCTTTTGAAAGGAGGCCGCCTGCCCGAGTCCGGAACCACTAGAGGCTCCGGCGCGGTGTTCGGTTGAGGGCCGAACTCGGAGCCCTCGGGAGCCTTGCTCCCTCTGCTCCCGAAGTCCGGAAGGTCGCCTTGAGGCGCCTCTGGGACTGTCTCCCCTCGACCCGGTGCCTCTTCAGACAATACCTCGGCATTGTCCGTAGGGCAAGGGGAGGTGGCGGTCGGAAGTGGATCGCTATCCATATCCGACAAGTCCAGGGAGCCGTCTGACGAGGATACGTCGATACGGGCTCGAGGTGGTCTGCATAATCATAATTCGGCGTTAGGAGAAGCAGTGCGACAAAGGCATGCTATGAGTTACTCTAGTATCCGAATACTTACGACTTCGCCAGGGGCTTGGCCCTAAGCAGCCACTCGTCTTCGCCTTCGACGGTGGTGGTGGAGTAGTCCGGAAGGAGAGTCCTTCCCTTCTTGGACCCTTCGGCCCCCCAGTTGGGGCGGCCTTCCTTTTCTTGTCTCCCCCGACTGGAGGGGGAGCATCTTCATCTTCCTCCTCGTCATCGGGGGAGGAGTGCGTCATGGAGTCATCAGACGATGAGTCCGATACCACCTGGTGCTGGGAACTATTTCGGGTTCCCTTGGCCTTCTTTGTCTTCTCTGGCACCTTGTAAGGAGCCGGGGTCAGCATCTCCATTAGGAGAGCGTCCGCAGTGTCTTCGGGCAGAGGGGCCCGACAGTTAATCTGCCCCGACGTCTCCACCCAGTCTTGTCAAAGGCATGGAGCTCAGACCCCGTACATGGTTAAGCTAGGGGAAATAAATATCCTACCGGATGTATAGAACTCACCGAATGCGCTAGGCGCTTCGCGCGTAGCCCACGGTCCTCGGTGAGAGAGGGAGGGACCTTGACGCCCTTGAATAGCACCCTCCAGACGTCCTTGTGCATCGTGTCGAAGAGCTCACTGAGAGTCTGGTGCTGGCCCGGGTCGAACTCCCATAAATTTAAATCCCGTTGTTGGCACGGGAGGATCCGGCGGAAGAGCATGACTTGGACTATGTTGACAAGATTAAGTTTCTTGCTTGCATGTTCTGGATACATTTCTGGAGTCCGTCCAGCTCCACCGATGAACCCCAGGACATGCCCTTCTCTTTCCAAGAAGTGAGTCGCGTAGGGAATCTGGATCGAATGTAGAACTAGGCCGATTACCACCCCTTTATGGTCTCCACGAAGGAGCCCTCAAGCCATATAACATTGGGCATCTTGCCCACCATGGCTCCGCCGCATTCCGCTTGTTGGCCGCCCACCACCTTTGGCTTGATATTGAAGGTCTTCAGCCATAGACCGAAGTGGGGGCGGATGCGGAGGAAAGCCTCACAGACGATGATGAACGCCGAAATGTTGAGGATGAAGTTCGGGGCCAGATCATGAAAGTCCAGCCCGTAGTAGAACATAAGACCATGGACGAATGGATGGAGGGGAAACCCCAGTCCGCGGAGGAAGTGGTGGAGGAAGACTACCCTCTCGTGAGGTTCCGGGGTGGGGACGATCTGCCCCGCAGCAGGCAGCCGGTGCGCGATATTCGCGGATAAGTATCCGGCTCCGTGCAGCTTTTTGATGTGTCCCTCCATAACGAAGGAAGCCATCCACTTGCCTCCCGCTCCGGACATGTTTGGGGAAGGTTGAGGAGAAGGATGTGGACTTGGCCGTTGGAGCTCGAGTGCGCGAGAATGGATGAGCAAGGAGGAAGAAGGCGTGGGTAGAAAAAGGTAAAACCTTATCCCTTTATAAGGGCAGATGAAACTATGCGCCCCCACTAGCCTGGTGAAACTCACTTATCCCCCAAACGCCGCAATTGATGGCGCGGTTGGGTTACCCACGCCCGTATTGATGAGAATACCGTAATAAGGGGTACACGATCTCTGCTTTGACAAGACGTGTCAAGAAACCGCCTCGCGTTATGTGCGGGGCTGGTTAAAGAAAAACGGTTCGAATAATCGCCGAGCCATGGCATGATGTCATGTTGCCAAAACGTGTCAGCAGATTAGATTTTTGGAAATATTATTCTCTCTACGGTGGTATCTGGAACTTATTTTGCAGGGTCGGACATTATCCTTTCATTCAAACTCTTCTGTGGTATATTCGGAGGAGGAACCCGCCTTGCAATGCCGAAGACAACACTGCACGCCGGACTCGTCGTCATTGAAGCCTGGTTCAGGGGCTACTGAGGGAGTCCGGTATTAGGGGGTATCCGGACAGTCGGACTATATCCTTCGGCCAGACTATTGGACTATGAAGATACAAGATTGAAGACTTCATCTCGTGTCCGGATGGGAGTCTACTTTCGTGGAAGGCAAGCTAGGCAGTACGGATATGGATATCTCCTCCTTTGTAACCGACCTTGTGTAACGCTAACCCCCTCCGGTGTCTATATAAACCGGAGGGCTTTAGTTCGTAGGACAACATACAATCATACCATAGGCTAGCTTCTAGGGTTTAGCCTCTCCGATCTCGTGGTAGATCAACTCTTGTAATACTCATATCATCAAGAATAAATCAAGCAGGATGTAGGGTTTTACCTCCATCAAGAGGGCCCGAACCTGGGTAAAACATCGTGTCCCCTGCCTCCTGTTACCATCCGCCTTGGACGCACAGTTCGGGACCCCCTACCCGAGATCCGCCGGTTTTGACACCGATAGAGTCCTTCTCCAGTAAGTGTTTTTTCTTGTCGTTTGCCGGGTCGGGATCCGGCCTTTCTTCCTTGTTGTTCTTCTTCCAACTTGCTTCTTCCTTTGCGGCAGGGGCCTTCCCGGAGACGCAGCGGCTGGCGGAGGAAGCCATCCGCCACCAGCGCGACCCGACCGGTGTCGTTGGGTCCGGGACGGATCTGCGGGTGGCCTGGACCTTCCCGGAGATCATCGCCGCCACTAAGGCCCGCCTGCAGGTCCCGGGAACGCAGTTGGGGTGGCTGTCCCAGGCCGGCACTGCGAGGATGGCGGCCCTATGGCTGGACTCCGTCCAACCAAGCAGCTTCTCGCGCCTGGCGCATTGGTTGGAGATGGGGCCGGACCGGCTTGGCGAGTGGCGCGTCTCCGCCGCTTGTGCCGGTGCTGAGATGGCGCTCCAGTTCGCGATGTCCTGTCATCCAGACCTGCAGCTGGACGCGTTGATGGGCCAGCGGGCCGGTTCGGAGCAGCACTTGCAGGAGCAAGCCGACCGGATTGCCTCCCGGGCCAGCTACATCGCTGAGTTCGCCTTCCACGACGAGTTCCATCCGGAGCAGACGGAAGACGGCAGGGCCGTGGACGGCAACGACTACGGCTTGCTCTTCCACGATCCGGAGGGGAGCTCGGAGGATATGGGCGTCTACCGCGACGCGGGTGCTGAGGAGGACACCGGCGCCTCGCTGGACCCGGAGGCCGCCAGGGGAGAGCCGTCGACGTCGCGACGCGGTGCTAGAGATGCCTGTGATACTTTTTAAAATTTGTTAAATAGCAGGTCCACCCACCCACTATGTGTTTTTAGGGTGTAATGAACTCGTGCCGTGGGCCTTTCCTTGAATACTTGTGTAGATGTCGTGGGTGCTTTTGCTTTTTGCCTTCTGTTTTTGGACCGATTTCATGCGTTTTTGCTTTCTCAAACCTCCCCCCTCGCAAGTCAGACGACTGAGGCTCCGGTCCGTGACAAGGAGTTCGGTTCTTTGAGAGGAGCGCGCAGGACTTGGGTCCCGCGAAATGTTGAGCGTGAGCGAAACACCCATTGGGCCGGCTGGCGGTAATCCGGCGAAGCCAGTTGGCGAGCAGCCGGCCGTGCGGCTATTCATTTGATGAATGGCAGGCCGGGTTGATCGACCCGGCAGCCTTTGACTTAGTGTATGAAGCTTAAAGGAGCTTTGGCCCGTTGTGTTTGCCAGCCGACAGCCATAGCTGGATCTGTGGCTTTAGGGCGAAGTGGGGGACCGCGACATCCTGACTTTATCAGGAATCACCAAGTAAGGCGGCGGGGTGGTGACCGAGCCGGCCATCCCTCGAGCCCCCGGGTCGAGCGAGTCGGACCGGTGGCCGGGTTCGGTGGTATAGTGGTGCGAGAAAATAGGACACAATAAATTGGTCGACAAAAGGCAGCCCCCGAGTCTTGTTCGAGGACCCCGTAGTTTCATGCGTTTACAAAAGGCAATGATACATACGCTCGTGCGGCTAACTGTAAAACGGGCGGAGGAGTTCCGCGTTCCACGGCCGGGTCGTTTGTTCATCGACGGTGTCCTTCTTGCGCTTCCTTGACTTGCATGCGTCGATGAGGTAGTAGGCGTTCCGGTCGTGCAAGGCCCTGCTCACGATGAATGGGCCCTCCCATGGAGGGGACAGCTTGTGCTGGCCTGCCTGCTCTTGGACGAGTCGGAGGACGAGGTCGCCCTCGCGGAATGTGAGGGGCTTGATCTTCTTGCTGTGGTAGTGCCTCAGGCCTTGCTAGTAGATGGCCGAGCGACTGAGCGCCAGGAGGCGTGCTTCTTCGAGCAGGTCGACGCCATCTTCGCGGGCTTCTCTGGCTTTGGCTTCGGTGTACATCGCAACACGCGGCGAGTCGAACTCGACGCCGATCGGGATGACGACTTCGGCTCCGTAGACGGGGAAGAACGGGGTGAACCCGGTCGACCGATTCGGCATGGTGCGTAGACTCCAGAAAATGGCTGGCAACTCGTCAAGCCAGCTGCCGGGTGAGTGGATGAGTGGCTCGACGAGTCGCGGCTTGACGCCGGACAGGATGAGTCCATTGGCCCGCTCGACCTGTCCATTGGACTGCGGATGCGCAACGGAGGCCAGGTCGAGGTGGATGCCGAAGACGGAGCAGTATTGTTCGAGTGCGCCCTTGGCGAAGTTGGTGCCATTGTCGGTGATGATGTTGTTCGGCATGCCGTAGCGCACCGCTATGTCCTTGATGAACCGAACGGCTGTTGGCCCGTCCAGTTTCTTGATTGGTCTTGCCTCGATCCACTTGGTGAATTTGTCCACTGCCACCAGCAAGTGCATCATGCCGCCTTGAGCGGTTTTGAATGGTCCCACCATGTCGAGTCCCCAGACCGCGAAGGGCTAGGCGATCGGTATGGTGCGGAGTGCTGACGCCGGCTGGTAGCTGCGTTTGCTGAAGCGCTGGCATCCCCCACACTTGAGGACGAGCGACTCGGCATCTTGGAGGGCCGTGGGCCAGTAGAAACCATGGCAGAACACCTTGGCCACCAGGGATCGTGATGCGGCGTGGTGCCCGCACTCGTCCTGATGTATGTCGTGGAGGATGTCGATGCCCCGTTCCTGCTCGACGCAGCACTGGAACACGCCGATGGAGCTGCACTTGATGAGCTCGTTGTTGATGATGCTGTAGGAGGACGCCCGGCGCTGCACTTGCCGAGCTTCGGTCTCGTCCATGGGGAGAACCCCGTTCTCCAAAAATTTCATATATTGGGAGGGCCCAAGATGCAGCCGCAACCACGGCGAAGACGGCCACCAGGGTGGGTTCCGAGTTGGCAGCCCTCGAGCCGGGTAGAGCAGCCCCCAGGTCGGGGATGGCGATGGCCGGGTCTGGGACGATGGTGGCCGGGTCGAGCTGAGAAGCCCCTGGGCCGGGTTGAGCAGTCCCCAGGCCGGGTTGAGGTGCGATCGGGTCGTCTGGAACGTGGATGGACTCGGAGTCCGGCGATGGCTTGACGGGCGGCTTGCGCAGGTGCTCGAGGGAGACGCCGGACGGGATGGTTTGTCGTGACGAGGCGATCTTGGCGAGCGTGTCGGCTGCTTCATTCTCCACGCGCGGGACATGGAGGAACTCACAGCCCTCGAAGGATCCGTACAGCTTCTGGACGAGGAAGCGGTAGCTTGCCATGTTGGAGTCGCGGGTGTCCCATTCGCCGGAGCACTGCTGCACCACCAGGTCCGAGTCGCCGTAGCACAAGATGCGCCGGATGCCAAGTTCCTTGGCAAGCCGGAGGCCGTGCACAAGGGCTTCGTACTCGGCGACGTTGTTGGAGGCAATGAAGTGGATCTAGAGCGCGTAGCGGAGCCGGTCGCTCTTCGGGGACGATAGTACGATGCCGGCCCCCAAGCCGAGTCGCATCTTGGACCCATCGAAGTGCATGCGCCAATGCGTTGAGTCGGGAGGCGGCGGTAAGTACTGGGTCTCGGTCCAGTAGACGAGGAAGTCAGCTAGGGCTTGAGACTTGATCGTGGTACGGGGCTCGTAGAGAATGGTGTGGCCGGCTAGCTGGATCGCCCACTTGGTAACCCGGCCAGAGGCATCCCGGCACCCGATGATTTCTCCGATAGGCGCCGTGCTGACCACAGTGACCACGTGCTCCTGGAAATACTGCTTCAGCTTCTTGGCAGTGAGGTACACGCCGTAGCACATCTTCTGGTAGTGCGGGTAGTTCTGCTTGGAGTTGGAGAGCACCTCGCTCAGGTAGTAGACTGGGCGCTGGACGGCTTGGATCTTGCCCTTCTCTGGTCGCTCGACCACCATCACCGTGCTGACCGCCCGCGAGGTCGTGGCTATGTAGAGCAGCAGCGGCTCCTTGTCGGTCGGTGCGGCCAAGACTGGTGCGGTGGAGAGCATGCACTTGAGGTCTTGGAAAGCCTCGTTCGTCTTGCCGTTCCATTCGAACAGGCTTGTCTTCTTCATCATCTGGTACAGGGGTAGCGCCCTCTCGCCCAGCCGGCTTAGAAATCGGCTGACCAAGGCCAAGCATCCAGTGAACTTCTAGACATCGCGTAGTCGAGCCGGCTTGCACATGCACTCGATGGCCTTGATCTTCTCCGGGTTCGCCTCAATGCCGCGTTCCGACACGAGGAAGCCGAGTAGCTTTCCGGCCGGGACGCTGAAGACACATTTTTCCGGGTTAAGCTTGACCTTGTATTCGCGGTGGTTGGCGAATGTTTCCTTCAAGCACTACAAAAAAAACATCTGTGACATTTTGGGCCGAACGAATTTTTTTTCTGCCATACATATGACACTTCTATGACGATAATTGTGACAAAACCCGGTATCATCATAGATGTGGTGGGCTCCTACTTCTATGACAAAAAATCATGACAGAAAATGGGCATTTCGTCCTGGGCGGGCCGGAGACGCAGCTGCATGACATTCTTTGGGCCGTCCATGACGGAAAAAACCGTGGTAGAAGCGAGGGGGAGGAAAATTTAGGGGAGTTCCCGGTTACGGTGGGAGGTCGGGGGCCGAGCGATGCGCGTTTCTCTCGTACACGTACGCGCGTGTGTGCGAGGCGTTGGCTCTAACTGAACCCAAGCGAGGCATTGGGCTCTAACTGAACCCGAGCGATTGCACTACAGGCTACGCGTTATTGAACCCGAGCAATCGATCGATGGCTGTTAACTGAACCCGATCGAGCGATTCCTTCGACTGCTGCTAACTGAAGCCGATTGATGGGATGAACAATGAGCGTTGCGGGGGGGTTTGGATGAACAGTGAGCGGTCGCGTTGCCTCTGGATGAACAGGACCCCGTGGTGTGGTGGAGGGCTGGATGAACAGTATACGGTGGAGGGGTGCCCGTGGAGGGGTGGATGAACAGGACCCCGTGGTGTGGAGGGCTGGATGAACAGTAGACGGTGGAGGGGTGGTTGAACAGGACCCCGTGGTGTGGAGGGCTGGATGAACAGTAGACGGTGGAGGGGTTCCCATGGAGGGGTGGTTGAACAAGACCCCGTGGTGTGGAGGGCTGGATGAATAGTAGACGGTAGAGGGGTGGTTGAACAGTAGCCGGTGGAGTAGCACGTGGTGGAGGCTGGATGAACATGAGCCCGTGGATGAATAGTCACAGGTGGAGGCTGGAGGAGGTCGATGGTGGATGAACAGTAGCTCGTGGAGGCTGGAGGGGGTCGACGATGGAGATGAACAGTATCCCGTGGAGTCCCGTTTTGCGGTACGCCACACCCCTCCCGATGAACAAGACCCCCGTTTCGACCATAGCGCTCCAACACAAGTCCGTTTCATCCACTTTGCGGTACGCCACACCCCTCCCGGTCAACAGGACCCCCGTTTCGACCATAGGAGGTCCGTTTCCTCCGTTTTGCGGTGCGCCAGACCCCTCCCAATGAACAGCATCCCGTTTCGAATGTGGCCGGTCGAACACAAGGCCGTTTCCTCCGTTCTGCGATACGCCAGGCCTTGTTTCCATCGCCTATTCCGTCCAAGCCCTCCCGATGAACACGACGCATTCCCTTGCCTCCCCATGAACACGACGCATTCCGTTGCCTCCCCATGAACACGGCGATAGCTGTTTCTCCGTTCTGACCCAGCCATGTACACGAGCCCTGGCCGTACGTATGCGCGAGTAGGCGTTCGAGACCCCGCCCGTATGTACACATACGTGGTCGTATTTTCTTTCTTGCACCCTGGCTGCTGTACGTATGTGTACATGTTAAGTGAGCGCCTCTACTATGACATGTGTGCGCCTCTACTACGACACGTGCGTGCCTCTACATCGACCAGTATGTACGTACACGTTCACGACCAGAATGACAACGCTACGTACGCTTCGACCAGGTGGGTCCCAATTGTCAGGAACTTCCTTGCCTGCGAAGATGTAGCTGGTGGGTCCCAACAGTCAGGGGGGCAAAATACGGTGGCCCGTCTGGTGGGTCCCGCTGTCAGGTGGAGGAATAATTATTTTGCACGTAATAAGGAGGCACTTCCTTGTTGCGGCCGTGGACTTAGCTGTCAGCCTCTCCACGTACAGTCCACGTCCAATGGAAGCCGTTCCTTGACCACGTTGACCACGCCGCGCCGAGAGCACCAGGGCGGTGGACGACGACGAGGCCTAGGAAGGGGACGACGCGGAGCTGGGGAAGACGCGGCAGTGGATGCCCACGCGTAGAGGAGTACAAGGGTTCACTGATTCGCTGCAGTGTGAGGCTGCCATCGCCGCAGAATAACAGGGGGTGTGGGTGAGTAGAGGGATGGCCTGGCCAGTGGTGGGAGTAGTAGGGGGCGGTGAAGCCTCCGCCGCATCGCAGCCGGCCATGGGAGGCAGGAGCACGAGGCACGACCGGCGCTGGTTTGGGCGGCTGGAGCAAGAATACCAGAGGTTGAAGAAGCACTACGGCCGTTGGATGGACATCGTACGGTCACTGGAGCTAGAATCGTGCATATTGACTAAGTTGACAAAGCCCTCCGTCCTCATCAACTTAGTAGGCCCACAAGTCAGCCTGCCACTATACTGGGTCCCAGCTAACAGGGGGAGTATTCATTTTTTTGTGCATAATAAGGAGGCACTTCCTTGCGTGCGAAGATATAGCTGGTGGGTCCGAGCTGTTAGTGGAGGTAACATTTTTTCGTGAAATACAGAGGCCCTTTCGGTGGGTCCTCGATTTCAGGTGGAGGAATCATTATTTTGCGCGTAATAAGGAGGCATTTCCTTGCGTGCGGCCGTGGACCCAGCTGTCAGCCTCTCCACGTAAAGTCCACTTCAGATTCATGTCAGTCGTTGACCACGTTGACCAAGGCGCGCCGAGAGCACTAGGGCGGTGGACGACGGTGAGGCCTAGGAAGGGGACGAGACGGAGGCAGTGAAGACTCGACAGTTGTTTCCCACACGGAGGGGAGTACGACTGTACAAGGGTTTACTGGTTCATCTGCCATCGCCGGAGAATAACAACAGGTGTGGGTGAGTAGAGGGATGGCTAGGCCAGCGATGGGAGTACGGTCGGGCGGTGAGGCCTGCGCGGCAGCACAACCGGCCGCGAGGAGGAGGAAGCAGGCAGTCTCGCCGGCGCTTGTTTGAGCGGCTGGAGCAGGAAGAGCAGAGATTGAAGAAGCACGACGACCGTTGGATGGACATCCAACAGTCACTGCTTGTGCGTCAACCTTTTTTTAGGAAAGCCTCAAATCTGTGGAAAACAACATACATCCCATCTGCCATTATTTCTAATAATTTACAGCCCATTTTCTAATTCTTAAGGTTTTTTTGGAGCCTGTATTCTTTTTGTTAGCATTACAACCCATATTGTGGCAACTGTTAAAAAATTATACGAAATTTGCATATTTCGGTGCGGTCCGAACTGTTTTTAATCCCGAAATTTCGACTCACATTCAAACTGATTTTAAAAATAAATGTATATCAATATAAAATCCAACAAATTCTCCACGCATAAAAATTAATGTAATTTAAAATCTTGAAATGAAAAAAAGATATTTGAAACTAATTGCCGGTTTGATGTGTTTTAAAAATGTACAACCCACTTCTCATTACTGATGGGCCATTTTCTCGGCCAGCCGAATGAAAGCTCTCCCCGTCTTGAAAGAATTGCAGTCCAACAGGCCTGACAAAGCGACTTACTTGGCAAATCACAAAAAAACTGGGCTGTGGCCATGGACCCAGCTGTCAGCCTCTCCACGTACAGTACTCTTCTGATGGATGTCGTTCCTTGACCACATTGACCACGCTGCGCGGAGAGCACCATGGCGGTGGACGACGGCGATGCCTAGGAAGGGGACGACTCGGCAGTGGAAGCCCGCGCGGAGAGGACTATGAGGGTTCACTGGTTCGGCTGTGGTGTGAGGCTGCCGTCGCCGCAGGGCCTGGCCGGCGGTGGGAATAGTAGGGGGCGGCGAGGCCTCTGTGGCAGCACAGCCGGCCATGAGAGGCAGGAGCATGCGGCACGACCGGCGCTGCTTTGGGCGGCTGGAGCAAGAAGACCAAAGGTTGAAGAAGCACTACGACCATTGGATGGACATCATACGGTCACTGGAGCTAGAATCGTTCATATTGACTAAATTGACAAAGCCCTTCGTCCCCGTCAACTTAGTAGGCCCACAAGTTAGCCTCCCAGCAAGGTAGGTCCCAGCTAGCCGGGGGAGTATTCATTTTTTTGTGCGTAATAAGGAGGCACTTCCGGCGGGTCCGAGCTGACAGCGGGAGGAACGTTTTTTTTCACGAAATACGCTGGCCCGTCCGGTGGGTCCCAGCAGTCAGGGGGAAATGATTTTTTTCGCAAAATACTGCTGGCCCGTCCAGTGGGTCCCCGCTGTCAGGTGGAGGAATAATTATTTTCCGCATAATAAGGAGGCACTTCCTTGCGGCTGCCATGGACCCGGCTGTTAGCCTCTCCACGTACAGTACTCTTCCGATGGAAGTCGTTCGTTAACCACATTGACCACGCCGCGTCGAGAGCACCACGGCGGTGGACGACGGCGAGGCCTAGGAAGGGGCCGACGCGGAGCCGTGCCAGACGTGGCAGTGGATGCCCACGCGGAGAGGAGTACGAGGGTTTGCTGGTTCGGCTGCGGTGTGAGGCTGCTGCCGCCGCAGAATAACAGGGGGTGTGGGTGAGTGGAGGGATGGCCTGGCCAATGGTGGGAGTAGTATGGGGGCGGTGAGGCCTCCGCGGTAGCACAGCCGGCCATGGGAGGCAGGAGCAGGCAGCACGACTGGCGCTGCTTTGGGCGGCTGGAGCAAGAATACTAGAGGTTGAAGAAGCACTATGGCCGTTGGATGGACATCATACTGTCACTGGAGTATTGACTAAGTTGACAAAGCTCTCCGTCCCTGTCAACTTTGTAGGCCCACAAGTCAGCCCAACAATATGGTGGGTCCCAACTAGCAGGGGGGGTATTCATTTTTTTGGGCATAATAAGGACGCACTTCCTTGCGTGCGAAGATATAGCTGGTGGGTCCGACCTGTCAGTGGGGGGAATGTTTTTTTCGCGAAATACAGAGTCCCTTCCTGTGGGTCCTAGCTGTCAGGTGGAGGAACCATTATTTTGCGCGTAATAAGGAGGCATTTCCTTGCGTGCGGCTGTGGACCTAGCTGTCAGCCTCTCCACGTACAGTCCAGTTCCGGTGGATGTCGTTCATTGGCCACGTTGACCAGGCCGCACTGAGAGCACCAGGGCGGTGGACGACGGCGAGGCCTAGGAAGGGAATGACACGGAGCCAGGGAATACTCGGCAGTTGTTTCCCACGCGGAGGAGTACGAGGGTTCGTCTGCCATCGCCGGAGAATAACAGCAGGTGTGGGTGAGTAGAGGATGGCTAGGCCAGCGATGGGAGTACGGTGGAGCCGTGAGGCCTGCACGGCAGCATAGCCGACCACGGGAGGAGGGAGCAGGCAGTCCCGCCGGTGCTTGTTTGAGCAGCTAGAAATACACCGGGCCGTAATTCGGCCCAATTACTTAGCGGACTGTTAACGGGCCAGAAGTGACCATGGGCCGCGTTGATGACAAGTTTAGGACAGGCCGTTGACGGGCCGATTTGACAGAGAATGTTGGGCCTTTAGCTGGGCTGGCCCATTATGGTAGGCAGAATCTAGTGGGCCTTTAGCTGGGCCGGCCCATTGTGGTCCGCAAAATCTTGTGGGCCTTTAGCTGGGCTAGCCCATTATGGTCTGCAAAATCGTGTGGGCCTTTAGCTGGGCCGGCCCATTATGGTCCGCTAAATTTTGTGGGCCTTTAGCTGGGTCGGCCCATTATGGTCCGCTAAATCTTATGGGCCTTCGGTTGGGCCGGCACATTTACTCTTTTTGGGACACTTTTGTGCCGATCCATGTGTCAACATATCATAGGCCCATCTCGACCATTGGAGGAGTGACACCTATGCCAACGCGGAGCTGACGCGTGGATCCGTCAGCCAATGAGAATCGGCATTGGTCGTGGCTGTTAACGGGTTATCGGATCCAAAATCTGACTCGATAGCTTAACGGCGTTTCGTTACGGTGGATGCCACGTGTCAGTCACCCTTGACGAAAGCACTTCTGTGACGTGCAATTTATCGTCATGGAAGTGGACACTTCCGTGATGATAATTTTGGCAATGTCATGGAACACTTCTACGACCGCACATGTATGACTATCTTGATTCTGTCATAAATTTGTCATGGATGTACATGCATGACAGAAAACGCGACCTACTGTGAAAAACACGTATCATCACGGAAGTGTATTTTTTTGTAGTTAAGTCGTCGAGGAGAGTGAGGTGCTGCTTGGTCTTCACCACGATGTCGTCCATGTACACGTGGATATTGCGGCCGAGTTGCGGCAGCAGGCATTTCTGCATGCAGTGCTGGAAGGTGGCGCCGGCGTTCTTCAAGCCGAACGACATGGTGATGTAGCAATACACCCCAAAGGGCATGATGAAGGATGTCTTCAGGGCGTCGGTCAGGTCCAGCTTGATCTGGTGGTAGCCGGAGTAAGCGTCCGAGAAGGACAGGAACTCACACCCGGCGGTTGAGTCGATGACTTGGTTGATCCGCGGGAGGGCGAATGGATCCTTGGGACAGGCCTTGTTGAGGCTGGTGTAGTCCATACACATGCACCAGGTCTTGTTCTTCTTCAGGACGAGGACTGGATTGGCCAGCCACTCGGGGTGAAACACTTCCATTATGAAGCCGGCCGCCAAAAGCTTGGCGACCTCTTCACCAATGGTTCTTCTCTTTTCTTCGGAAAATCGTCGTATAGGTTGACGGACAGGCTTGGCGTCCTTGTGGACGTGAATTTTGTGCTCGGCATACTTCCTCGGGATACCCGGCATGTCCTTGGGGGTCCATGCAAAGATATCCCGATTCTCACGGAGGAAGTCGACGAGCTCGCCTTCCTATTTGCTGTCGAGGCGGGCACCTATGACAACATACTTGCTGCAGCTGGGGCATTCTGGGTTGAGCTTCACTTTCTTGGTCTCCTTGGAGGGCTTGAAGGCGGCCTCGTCAGCCGGGTCCGGGTAGGGATCGACGCGGCGGAGGCCTCTCCTGCCAGGGCGATGATCCGGTCGAGCTGGCGCCGCTCCTCAGCAATGACCAGTGACTCGGTCAACTTGGCGCCGTCTCGGGCGCACTCCAGGGACTTGCGATAATCGCCGGTGAGGGTGATGAAGCCCTTAGGACCCGGCATCTTCATCTTCAGGTACGCGTAGTGGGGAACCGCCATGAACTTGGCGAGCGCGGGCCGACCCGGCAACGCATGATATGCGTTGGACAGGTCCACCACCTCAAACCAGATCGGTTCGTGCCGGAAGTGGCCGCTATCACCGAACAAGAAATCTAGCCGGACCCGGCCAATGGGGGAGCAGGAGAGGCCGGGCACGATGCCGTGGAAGATAGTTCGGGTCGGCTCTAGTTCCTCGGCCTTGAGGCCGAGCTTGGTCATCGTGTCGCGGTAGAGGATGTTGATGCTGTTGCCGCCGTCGATGAGGACTCGGGAGAACTTGCATGTGCACCACGCGACGATGGTGGGGTTGAGGACGAGGGCGTAACCACCCGGACTCGGCATGACTGACGGGTGATCCTCCCGGGTCTAGGTGATCGGGCGATCTGACCAATGCATGAACTCCAGCTTGGCCGGGACGACGGTGTTCACCTCCTGCCGAAGGAGGTGCTCGCTGCGCTTGTCATCGCCAAGGCTAGTGAAGAGGACGTAGGCTGCGTTCTGGTCCGGGTAGGCGTCGTCGCGCATCGCGCCGCCAGCTGGAGGCAGCGGTGGAGGCGGAGGCGGCTGCCCCGCGCCTGGAGCCGGAGCCGAAGGGGGCGGGACATCGCCCCTCATGATGCGCTTGGTGATGGCGCACTGTCGAAGCATGTGCGTGGAGGGTTTTGCGCCGCTGTGGTGCTTGCAGGGGCGTTGAGCATCTGCTCGAAGCTCATGGCAGGTTGCCATGCCGTCTTGCCAGTTTATCGGTGCTTCGCCGCCGGGTCCGCCACGAGCTCGGCGGCCGCGACGAGCCGGTTGTCGTGACGCGGGGCCGGCTGGTCGGCCTTGCGCTTGTTGTTCTGGTGATGCTACTGCCAGCTGCTTTCGTCGGCCATCTTTGGAGGGGGAACCGACTTCGTCTTGCCGGCTTCATCCAGCGCTACCTGGATCTTCATGGCGCAGTCGACGGTGGCGTACTTGTCCGCCGTCACCATGAGCGCGGCCATGGTGGCCGGCTCGGAGCATAAGAGCTTGTGCTTGAGGAGGGTGCCATCTCGGCACCAGCTGACGAAGTACTGGATCGCCTGGACTTCATGGACGCCCTCGCAGCTCTTTTCGGAGCTCGGTCCAGCGTGCGAGGTACTCGCGACCAGTCTCCGTAGGCCCTTGCACGCACATGGAGAGCTGGCTAGGGCGGCCGGGCCGCTTGTAGGTCCCCATGAAGTTGTGGACGAAGGCTTCTTCGAAGTCCACCCACGTGTTGATGCTACCCATCGGCAGGCTGTTCAACCACGTGTGGGCCGACCCTTGGAGCATGAGTGGTGCGTAGTGCACGGCGAGACGACGATTCGCACCGGTGATGCCAATGGCTTTAGTGTAGTCAGTGAGCCAGTCTTCTGGCTTCACCGTCCTGTTGTACTTCGGGGTGTCGCGGGGGAGCATGAATCCTTTGGGGAAGGGCTCCTCCCGGATGCACGGGCCGAAGCACGCCATCCCGATAGCGCCGCTCTCCTCCACCTCCAGGGAGCGAGCGAGCTGATCGAGGCGGTGGCGAGCATCGATGTTGTCGATGGCGCGCGGGCCGAGTCGACTTGCAGCCAGGCCACGGGGGGCCGGGTCGGTTGGAGCCGGACGCCGGCCATGCTGGCCGGGTCCGCGCTGGATTTCTAGGATGGACTCGTCGCCCAATCCGCCGGCGGCTGTAGCGGTCGGGTCGCGCCGAGTCCGGGCTCGACCGGAGTGCACCTCACCGAGTGGGGAGGAAGCGGTGTGTAGAAGTTTGCCTGGCTCGCCAAGGTGGGCGGAGCCGGATCCCGCCGGCTTGGCGAGCTGGTTGAGGCGGTCCTGTTGGGTGTTGGCGGCGTGGAGGAGTTCGCGCATCCGCCCGATGCGCTCTTTCAGCTCCTCACCTGCGAGCTGGTCCAGGCCGGCTGCGGCTGCCTGGGCAGCATGCATATTCGTCGCTGGGGTCTCGTAGACGGTTGGGACAGCGCCGAGGGCCCGGCCGATCGCGCCTCCTCGGGCACGCACGTCGGCGACTCGGCTTGGGTCGGCCTTGGCGGGCGTGAATCCGTAGGCGGCATCGCGCTCTAGCTGAGCGGCGTCCAGGCGACTCCGAGTGGCGGCGAGTGTCTCGGACAGGTCCAGCATCTGCTGGTGCCTTTCCTCGAGCTGGGTTCGGGCCTCAGCGACGTTGGTGGTGTCAACATCGGTGCCGATGGGGATGCAGAGGCTTTGCGTCGCGGCGCGCAACTGATCAGACGGCTCGATCCGATCCGCTGCGGCCCTGGCTTCGGCAGCCTTCCTTGTTTTGCTCGATGAGGAGGAGGCGCCGTCATCGGTGACGAAGACCTCCACATGGACGTCCATTGCCCCGGCGGAAATGCCGCCACCGAGGGAGAGGGGAGAGTCGGAGTAGCTGAGCACCTCGCTGGGGTACTCGTCGGCCGCGAACGCATCAGAGATGCGCAGCGCGGCGAAGGAGGCGGCTAGTGCGCCGATGACGTCGTCCGCCAGCGCGACGGACTCGTCGGTGTAGGAGAAGGGCCCCGTATGAAGCATGTTCCCGGCCAGCTCCTCGAGCTGCCCCACGGTGGGCGCCAACTATCGTGGTGGGCGCACGGCAGATGACAAGGGATGGCTAAAGAGAGGAGGAGGCTCGAGGGCGCTGGTGGACTCCAGAGGCAAGGTTGGCATGAGCGGGCGCGGGATGCTGGACATACCCAGGTTCGGGGCTCTCCGGAGAGATAATCCCCCTAGTCCTGACGAGTGTAGTTGGATGATCGATAGTACAATGTTGCTCCTGGAGCTGTATGGAGGAGGAAGGAAGCTGGCCAAGGCTTGGGCTGCTCCTTCTCTCCGGTGTCGCTGTTTTGTGGCTAGTCCTATGCTTGCTTGATTTTCTCTCGTATGTGTCTTCTGCTTTCTCTCTTATTCGGTTGTCCATGATCGCGGGCTCCCGGGGGGTTTTATAGTCCAACCCCCCGGGGGTACAATGGTAATGTTACAAGTTGGTGGGTCCGTATTATCGGTGTCCAATATGCCGGGCTGGGTCCCGCTGAGGGCTTATGGTTCGTTGGGTTCCCCTAGGTGCGGGCCCCGCATGCCTAGGGGGACTGTGCGCCGTCTTGTCGATTGTCAGGGCGTGGCCAAGTTGAGTCGTGTACAGTGCTCTCCGTCAGGTTGCCGCTTGTTGTCGTCAGCGGTGAAGGCGAGGGCACTATAGCCACGCCATCCCTGGTCAGCGGGTAGGTGAGGGGCACTGTTGCCACGTTCCTGCTGACCAGAGGCGTGGGCGGGACACTGTTACCTAGGTCATCATTGATTGAAGTCTCGTCCCATCATACGGCTTGGATGGGACGGGAGTTGACCCGTGGCTGGATTGTGTAGCACGCCACGGGTGGCGCTGGCTTGTCGAGGAGGCTTTGGTCGTGCCGGGTTCGGCCGTCTTGTGCTAGTTGTTGGGGCCGAGTCGACGTGCCTTGCTGGGTCGGTTAGTCTGGCCGGCTTGCGGGGCTTGGCCGGGTCGAGCGACCTGGCCAAGCGCGTGCCGGTATTGAGGGGCGGTGCCAGCCCTGTTGTTTTTTGAAGAGGATCCGGGTTCCGTTGCCTGCCCGGGGTCCATGCCCCCGACATATTCTTTCCATTCAATCTATCATAGAGTTCGTACTAGAATAACACCTTAAGACACAAATCAACCAAAACTCTAATGTCACCTAGATACTCCAATGTCACCTCAAGTATTTGTGGGTATGATTATACGATATGTATCACACAATCTCAGATTCATCTATTCAACCAACACAAAGAACTTCAAAGAGTGCCCCAAAGTTTCTACCGGAGAGTCAGTACGAAAACGTGTGCCAACCCCTATGCATAAGTTCACCAGGTCACGGAACTCGCAAGTTGATCACCAAAACATACATCAAGTGGATCACGTGATATCCAATTGTCACCACAGATAAGCACATGCAAGACATACATCAAGTGTTCTCAAATCCTTAAAGACTCAATCCGATAAGATAACTTCAAAGGGAAAACTCAATTCATCACAAGAGAGTAGAGGGGGAGAAACATCATAAGATCCAAATATAATAGCAAAGCTCACGATACATCAAGACCGTGCCGACACGAGAGAGAGAGAGAGAGAGAGAGAGAGAGAGAGATCAAACACATAGCTACTGGTACATACCCTCAGCCCCGAGGGAGAACTACTCCCTCCTCGTCATGGAGAGCCCCGAGATGATGAAGATGGCCACCAGAGAGGGATTCCCCCCTCTGGCCGGGTGCCGGAACGGGTCTAGATTGGTTTTCGGTGGCTACGGAGGCTTCTGGCGTCGGGACTCCCGACCTAGGTTATTTTCTGGGGGTTTCTGTATTTGTAGGAATTTTTGGCGTAGGTCTCACGTCAAGAAAGTGCCCGAGTCATCCACAAGGTAGGCCCACGCGCCTGGAGGGTGGGGGGTGGGCGCGCCCCTCACCCTCGTGGACGGCCCGGGACTCTTCTGGCCCAACTCTTTTACTCCAGGGTCTTCTTTTGGTCCATAAAAAATCGTCAAAAATTGGCACGTCAATTGGACTCCGTTTGGTATTCCTTTTCTATAAAACTCAAAAACGAGGAAAAAACATAAACTAGCACTGGGCTCTAGGTTAATGGGTTAGTCCCAAAAATCATCTAAAATAGCATATAAAACATCCAAGGTTGATAATATAATAGCATGGAACAATCAAAAATTATAGATACGTTGGAGACGTATCAAGCATCCCCAAGCTTAATTCCTGCTCATCCTAGAGTAGGTAAATGATAAAAACAGAATTTTTGATGTGGAATGCTACCTAACATATTTATTCAAGCAATTCTCTTTATTGTGGCAAGAATATTCAGATCCATAAGATTCAAGACAAAAGTTTAATATTGACATAAAAATAATAATACTTCAAGCATATTGACAAAAGTTTAATATTTATTCATGAAGAGCAGAGATTGAAGAAGCACGACAGCCGTCGGATGGACATCCAATAGTCAGTGCTCTCGTGTGTTGACTAAGTTGACAGGGCGTTGCGTGTGCGTCAACCTTTTTTTATGAAAGCATACGCGTCAACCTGTAGTAGGCGCACAAGTCAGCCTCAAATCTGTGGAAAACAGCATACAGCCCATCTGCCATTATTTCTAATAATGTACAGCCCATTTGCTAATTCGTAAGAATTTTTTTGGAGCCCATCTTTTTTTTGTTAGCATCACACCCCATATTATGGCCATGGTTAAAAAGTATATGAAATTTTGCATATTTCCGTGTGGTCAACTGTTTTTAATCCAGAAATATCGATTCACATTCAAACTATTTTGAAAAATAATTTATATAAATATAAAATCCAAATAATTGTCCACGCATAAAAATCAATGGAATTTAAGATCTTGTAATGAAAAAAAAATGAAACTAATTCCCGGTTTGATGTGTTTTAAAAATATACAGCCCATTTCTGGGCAAACCGAATGAAACTCTCCTCGTCTTGAAAGATTTGCAGCCCAGCAGGGCCGATAAAGCAAGTAGGCCTTGTTTGGGTATTTCTTTAAAAAAATAGAACTGGGCTAGCCATTTTCAGCAAGAAAAAAACACAACTGGGCTCATGATGTGGTAAACATAAATAAAACCCTGGCTAGACGGGCCACAGCCCCCGCACAGCCCCGTTGTTACCCTGATCCGTCGCTAAAACTAGTATAAATAACAACTGCTTGTTCCTCAAAAAAAACTGCGCGACTTGCTGGGTCCCTGGTGTCAGCCGCTCGTAGTGTAATTCTCTCGTTTATTGACTACGTTGACAATGGCGTGAGCCCCAGATGTCCAACCATTAGGAGGAACCATATTTTTGGGCTTGTACTATAGAGGCACTTGCTTGCGTACTGCCATGACGCTGGTGGGTCCCTACTGTCATCCTCTCCACGTACAGTCATCTCCTTGTTCCTCTCGGTTGTTGACGACGTTGACAACGCAAGAGGGCGGCGCACCGCGCACGGCGAGCGAACCAAGGCCGCAAGGCGGAGGACGACGGCGAGGCCTCGGACGGAACGAACAGGAGCCGTTGAAGATGCGCCGGTCCAGTCGCAGGCGGAGGGGAGTACGAGGGTTGACTGGTTCGGGCGCGGGTGCGTGTTGGGGCTGACGTCGCCGGAGAATAACAGGACGTGTGGGGGAATAGAGGGAGGGACTGGCCAACGTTGGAGGGTACGTACGGTAGGGCGGCGGAGGCGCAGCCAGCCATGGGAGGCGGGAGCAGGCGGAGCCGACGGGGTGGTTTGGTTTGGGCGATTGGAGGAAGAAGAAGACAAGAGATAGAAGATACACGACAGATGTTGGATGTCAATCCAACGGCTGGTAGGCAGAATCGTTTGTTGACTGGCTAGTAAGTCGACACCACCTTGGATAGGCTATTTCCTCGCGGGTCCCAAATGTCAGAATCCAAATCTGTCACGGTCATGCAGCCTTTCCTATGAAAATTTACAGCCCATTTGATGTGCTAGTTCGAAATAAGTTTGTGGGTGCTGGTGGGGGCTAATCACTTGGCTTCTGTAATGCACAGTGAGCTCAAGCAGCCGGCGAGAGTGATGTTATTTCCCTTGGTTTGGATTTGTTACAATATTTCACTCTAAATTAAACGAATGGCAAGCCATTTGCCTTGTTTCAAAGAAAATATGACAGTCACAGCCGAGTTGAAAAGGGCAGGAACATCTAACTCCAGCTTACAAACTGTACAAAAGCACGAGGGTTAATTGTTCATCAGGTTTACAAAAAAACCAGATTGAAAAGGGCAACAACATCTAACTCCAGCACTGTTTTCGGCAGTCACAGTCAAATGGATCGGTCAGGTCCATAGAATGAACATCCTGGGTCGTAAAATTTACTGGATTATGACCACAATATGTTGTAAATAGAAGCCCGGCACGTTCAGAAGCTCTTTTGCCCACCTGAAACTCCTTTTTTTGCTCTTCGACATACCCATCCGTCAAAACCATGCTGCTGATAAACTTAAGCCTGATGGACAATAGTAACCTCGCATTCAGCAGGAAGAATGTGACAAATCTTGTGTTTGCACGGTTGGCTACATATCGTTCTAGCGTTATTGTCTTCAATCGAATCTCATGAGAAGTGAGAAAATCCCGATGCTTACGAATCCACCGATTGGTTATAACTTTCTTACCCCGTCCTGTTGCCTAAATAGACATGAAGATTGAAAACAGTTAAGGTCTAAAAGAAGAGTGTCGAAAGAGCAACAGCTGAACGGTTAATTCTAGTACACTATATGCGGGCTTCCAATGTGCGTGAAATTATCACCTTTATATACAACTTCTCCAGACATGGAAAGCATTGCAGCAAGCCAATAATCTTGTTCAGATCAAAACTATTCATTTGGATATATAAGATCTTGACAGAATCCAGCACCATTGATAGGCCATCCATGGAGAAACTCTTCATTGAGCATAGAACATAATATTAGTACAAAATGTGTACTCCAAGATGATATATAAATTATGCGCAGAAATTTAAAATGCAGCTTATGGTTACAAGTGTAGATGATAATATAAAGTACCTGAAGAACTGTGGAGCCAAACACCATATTGAAATGAGCACAGAGATCATGTATTACACCCAAGGTCTCCAGTTTAGGCGCAGAGAGGACGGTTATTTGCAACGGTGAATAACTAGAATCAAGGATCAACCTTTGAAGTGAAGGGGCATCTTGGATGATGAGCTGCCTTCCGTCAAAAGAAATTCCAATTCTTACAAGGTTAGGCGACTTTATTTGGAGACAACCGATTCTAACTGTGAAAACAAGCACCAAGCACTCCAGCGCAGGGCAACTGGAGTGGATGATGCTGTGCAATGAGGCCTCCGATATACGAACCCGCACAAGTGAAAGTTTCTTGAGAAATGGGAGTCGAAGGTTTAGTACCAGATTGTCTGGTAGGTAGCACTGCGCAAAGGTGGCGGTGTGGAGAGAGGACGAAAACCCCGAGATGGACATCGGTGCTGAGGGCACAAGTTCATGGCGTTCGGTATGTGGTATGTGATTTCCAGGGGAATAGTAGAACTCAAGCAGCTGTAGTTCTGTGAATTCAGGGGATTCCAGCCAGGCGTCCACCGTGCAGGGCATGGTATGCTTGCTCAGGTAGCATGACGGGATGCAGAGGCTTTGAACGGAGCCCTGGTGGGAGGAGATGATGGCTCTGGGGATTTCAAAATCATTGAAGAGAGATAGCTGACGACAGTCGAGATTAAGGGGAACGGCGCGCCATAGAGGGCGCCACCGAATTGAGAGGACTTGGGTGCGGCAGCAATCCTTGGTGGGGAGAAGCGAGATGATCTCCCCAAGGATGGCGTCCGGGAGATCGCTGATGCGGTCCACCCGAGATTCTACGGGTTCCTGGGATCCGGTGGGGGCGGGGTCGCCGCTTCTCCCCGCGCTGCCGGGTGCGGGATCTACAACAGGCGTCGCCGCTGGCGGGAGCCTCATCTTCTTGGCGCTGGGGTCAGCCGACTCCATTTTCCTCGAGGGCGTCGCGTCGCGCTCACGGATTTGAGCAGAGTAACGAATGACGAGCCTAGTTGTAGTGCGAGCGAAGAAGAAGGGGAGCTGGGGGTTTTCTGTAGGAGTGAGGAAGAAGGGGAGCTGGGGTTTTCTGTAGGAGTGAGGTGAGGAATTTGGGGGTACGAGTGGAGCGAGCTGACGTGAGGTGGGTGGGAGCGAGGAGGAAGAAGAGCACCCAGGTTTTTGAATTGATTTTACTATTTACTAGTGTGGATGGGCTGTTTTGTCTTGGGACCCGAGAAACAATTACTACTAGTACAGTGGAGACACTCTACAGCTACCCAGAAAAACAATTACTACTAGTACAGTGGAGACACTCTACCGCTTCTGGCTCCTCCTAGGTCATTGAAACGTCTCCCTCTACTGAATGTCGTTATACTTTTGTTCACCGACATGCGGGCCATGCAGCGCGCGGGCCCAAATGCCATCCACCAAATTAGAAGGCAGTATGCAGGCGGAGAGTCACCCCGGTCGTAGCGCGGCAGTAACGAGCCGTCGTATCACAAAACCCCACCTCCCCGCAGTCTAAGTTTGACGGACGAAGCAACCATCATTTCACTCTTCGCTGAATCCCCTTCTCCCTCACCGTCTTCAAGAAAGGCAACACTTGCATCTGCCACTGTTCTTCTCTCCGAACGAAGGGAAGGTAAGCGGATCCGTGATGTTGGTATATTTTCGTTCAGAGGAAAAAAAGAACTTTTGCAAAGCAGTAACCGATCCTCACTCTCTTTTTTGTTTCATTGTCATTGCGATTGTGTTTTCCTTTCAGTGGACTCCTAGTATTCGTCAGTTTCATGATGGACCAAGGAGAACCAGGCAAAGATCTGCCGATATTGGAGCAGACGCGGGAGGCTGATCCCCACGAGACAGAGAGCTCCAAGAAGATGGAGGCAACCACCGAGGCGACCCCAGATACTGAGATGGTCAACGCCCCGTTTGAGGTTACAGCCCCCGTGGCACTGCAGGAGCAGTTTTCCCCCTTCGAGGATGTGTCCCCCCCCCCCCGCTGAGCTGCCCAAGGTGATTTCCTTCTTTGCCGATCTCGATTGTGGTTTTTCATCTAAGTATGTGGTGATTTTTTTAGAAAAGGAAGTATGTGGTGATTAATAATGCACAATTTTATTAGCTTCGATGCCATGGTATACGTAGTGGTTTAAATAACTTGTGTTTCTTATACTGAAAAGTAATTCAGAATTTGTTTCTGTTTCAATTAGAGCCCTGATGCAGACAAGGATTGTGTGGTTGTACATGTCACTCGCTATGAGGCGGACGACCTGAATATACGCACTGGGAAAACAGAGTTCTTAGGCTGTTGGATCCTGGAAGCCATTTGCGGTTATACCAATGAAGAGTTGTATTCCAGCCTCACTGTTGTCAGGCGTGTTGTCCAGGGTGTACTGAAGCACAAGAAGTTCAAAGCTACTCCTTCGTTTGTGAGGAATACTGTTCTTGTCAAGCTTACGCAGGAAGATGACGTGGCATGCCTCCACAAACAAGTTTATCAGTGGCAAGGCCACAAGGTTGTCTTCATGAAGGTTCACAGGATTGAGCTGCTGCGGGACGTCCTCGATGATGTTCATGGCAAGGTCCGTCTTGTGTCCAGCCCAAATTAGATCGAGGCATGAAATAGTTGCCCCAGCTAGTGTTTAATAGTAGTTTGGATTGTGTCTAATTATCCGAACCTTGCCTGTTATCGACCCCTCTGGGGCTAGTACTCTGTTTGAATCCGTCTATGGGAACTGCTGCTACTTTTGTGTGCCCGTGAATCATGTGAGAACCATCGTAATTGTTGCCGAAACAGATGCGTCCTCACTAGTTTTTTCATGAATATGGCATGGTAAGACATAAGTTGTCACGGTTTATCATACGAGCAGTGTGTGTTTTGATGAAATAGAGCACTCGTTCGAGAACCGTGCGCCGACGTATACATAAGTACTTGTAAACACTGTTGGTGCTACCCCACTTGTAAGCAGTTGTGCAAAACACGGCACATTGGCTCAGCTCGCTTCAACACTAGGCTATCGACCAGCTAACAATCAACAATCTGCTGTCTGACATATAAGCAACTATGTATCTTGTTACAGTGGTTCATGCAGTTAATTGAGGCCACAATGTAATAAATTCCAAACGTTCACACGCTAGTCCAGCGCTCATGTGGAACACTCACATTAAACTCGTCTTCATAAAAAACTTGAAAAGCATAAGTTAAGCAATTTTATACATCTCAATGATTCATAGAACATAACAAACATATACTAGTTCACAGCAAAAGACAAAGTTGTGAGAAGGTTTACAAATCAGGAAAAAACAAGCAAGGCTTCTCTCTGAGCAAAGGGCCTCCCGGCAGGCTTAAATTTCCTGGAGTTCACTCTGGTTTTTTCTTGTTGCCACCATTCAGGGTTAGGTTCTCTCATTCCAGAATAACCAATTATAATTGTGGTATCAGCTGGAATGCTGAACTGAACCATGCAGTGTACTGACCAGCTGAAATGCTTGTGCATTCCACTAAATTTAAGCACCGCTATTTGCAGAAATAAGCAGACCACAATGCCTCTTGTCCGCGCACCTGTCCAAAAAACCGCCGTGCAGCCGTGCCAGCTAGTCCTTGGTCCATGGATGAACTGGTAGAAAGTGCATTCCGGACTAGGATGCAGTTGTTTTCGCTCGTCCCTGCACTGCAATCAGGAAGTAAAACGTACGAATCAGCTTCTTTTAGATTGCGTTGGTCATTCTACCTTAGTTACTACCAATGTAGGGATACCTTGAAGACGGGAGGTTAGACGACGGCAGCGAGGGATAGCCATCTCATTTTGCGCAGTTGTACTAAAACTGAGGTGTGTGCTTTTGATTGCGCGGATAGAAACGATACGGAGACAGACATCCCGAAACGATATGGAGACAGACATCCCTGTTTGCGCAAATAAGATATACGGTTATTTAAACAGTGACAGATATTACTACTTTCCCCCGTTTCCTCTTAGAACCAAGTCCTAGATTCATGCTACAGCTTTCCCACTTTCTTCCCTGTTTGAACCAACGCTTTGAGTCGACTGTATGAAATAGCTTTACTTCTAATCTACTACTACTATAATGCGGCAGTTTTGAAATTGGATTTACCACTCCATCTTCGGTTCTCCCGCCCAAACAAGCATTGGCTCAAAATCCACCGTTCATTTCCCCTCTCATGCATATCACTGCCGTCCATCAAACAAAGGATGACATGATCTGACGGCTAAGAGCTGCCGGATTCGCTCCCGCTCCTTGTGCACATGGCCGACTCTGCTCTCCAAGTAAACAAATAAAGAAGTCCCCGTTGAATCTGGATTGCACCTACTGAAGTTGAGAAATGTCTAGAAACTGCTGCCACCTCCTCACATGCAAGTACGACAAGTTGGCAAATAGCTAGCACATTTTGGTTCCCCGTTGTCACCTGGGAAATAAACACTCTACTACTAACTTATTTTTTTAGATTACTGTAAAAATGGATTTTTTAGATGCCGCTATACTGCAAAGTTTACACTGTTCACATAACATAACATTGCATGGCTGATGCTAGCTAAAGTTTTATTCTGCTTCATCGAGAAATGTAATATTTTTATTATTCGCAGAAAAAGTGTAATATTTTATTTCAGTCATACATAAGCTATACCTCAAGCTAATACAGGACATGAGTGTCTGTCAGACCTAAATGACTTATTTAGTTGCACAAAATAGTCCATAAACATGCATGTAAACCGTCAAACAACTCTGGAACTATACATCAGTGGAACCCAGGAAACAACATATAATAAAACTACAACTTTTATCTTGTAATCAAATTCTTACTTGGAACTCAGTTTGATTTGTGCAAGTGATTTGCTTCTTATTTCAGAATAGTCCTTAGATCATGCAAACAAACACACTATGATATCTACTCAAGATACGAGTACCCATTTCTCTCTCTAAAAAGAAGGTATATGAGTATCTATCATACAGAACATACGTGCAAAGCACGTGCCTTAGTAGAAGTCTAGGTGGCTTTGGAACAGCGGACGGAAGTAGAAAAGGATCCACACGAAGGGAGCTGGGGCAGTAGAGCAAGGCAGGTTTCGAAGGAATATATACCTGAGGGTCGTCGGCATGTCGCAAAGACGGCGTCGGGAGGCCGCATCTTGGCCACAATACCGCAGGGAGGAAGAAGGGGTCGGAGGCCCTCCCGAGCCGGCGCTCTCTCGGAGAGAACGGCACGGCCGCCGATCGGGACGCGCGGGCAGCCGTTGGTCTCCTCCCTCGCCGCCGACGACAGCGTGAACGATGCACCTACACCCCTGCCCCGGTCGAGGTTGTCCGGCCGGATTTGTGACCAGCCGTGAGCTGAGAGAGAGTGTGGCCACCTATGTGTTGCTTAGATCTGGAGAGCATGAGAGAGTGAACGAGAGGAACCCTAGTAAAGCAAGCGCTAAGGCTCCTGCTTTTATATATAGTGGAGTGATTTTGTTGTACCAGCTTCAAAAAAATGCGCTCCTACGTGTACCCGCGAGTGGGTGTGAGAGAACTAGTGCGTGCGTGCACCGCTTCTCTTCGTGAGAGTACAATATACTATGCCCAAAGAACGTTCGCCGCAAGAGTAATAGTACAAGTGTGTGACGTGTGAGCTAAAATAAAATGTGCGCGCCGTCTTTTGTTTTTTAGAAGTTCTGAGGGTAGGGTGTGAAGAGCACATATGTGCGTGACGTCTACCTGCAGATAGACGGTGGGTGCGACGTGCGAGTCTGCGAGAGGACTCGGGAGAGTCGTGACTCGTGAGGGTGCGTGTGCGTGAGAGAGAGGGGGGCACGTATCAATGCAATGCATGTGTCCGTAAATCATTATCCGACAAACGTTCGCCACAAGCCTTTTCCTGACGAACGCCGTAAGGACCGTTAGATCGGCATCCGACAGTGTCAGTTTTGCCATGTCATTTAACAGAACAGCCACTCCTCCTACACACAAATCTTCCACGTGAGTGTTAGCAACTGCCGTATGCTCCCTCCGTTCCGAAATGCAGTGCATATAGCTTTATTGAAAATTCGAACCTCGCAAACTTTTACCGAGTTTTCGTGTACCAAATTGCACATGTAGAATACCATGTATATATCATTTCATTCATCTTCGAGAGGTAACTATAAAGTTGGGTGAGGAGTCTACAAAGAAAGACCATCGTATCACCCGCAGCAATTTCAAGCATCCTTTAGTGTCGAGGAATATCATAGGAACTCTATATGATATGATTTTTATAGGATTTTTTCCTTTAGAGCCAATTGGTTCATAGGAATAGATTCATATACTCCACATTTCAAAGGAAATAAACATGATATCATTTCTATAGCTTTAGAGCCACTTGGTTCATATGAATGGATTCCTATACTCCCTTAATTTCAAAGGAAAATAAACATTAGCGTATATTCAATAGAAAAGTTCCTATGATATGAACCAAATTACATCTCTTTTCTAATCCCTCCTCATAGGAATTGAGAAACATGTCATCTCTATATTCAATAGAAAAGTTCCTATGATGTGAACCAAATGACATCTCTTTTCCAATCCCTACTCATAGGAATTGAGATGCTCCATGTCATCTCTTTCCCTACAACTTCCATGTATACATCTTCTATTCCTAAATAGATAGTACAACCCACTAGTAGCTTTTTTCCAAAACATGCAACTATGGCACAAGAACTATATAGTGTGCCAATAACTTTGAAAGATGGTCGCTGGATGAAGCTAACCCGACAGTGCAGAGATAGGCAAATCCGAGCACTACTGGCCGTTGGATATCATCAACATTCCACCAGATCTGCCACATGTACAATTTAGAAGACTCCATGGTTGAACTTAAGCATAATGCACAAACCTCAAAACACAAGCACTTCTCCTTTGTTCTAGAATCTTCTGTATCATAATTGATTATTTTTTTCTAAATGAATTGCCATTATTTGTTTTTTACTTTATGATTTACTCCCTCCGTTCCAAAATAGATGACCCAACTTTGCACTAACTTTGTACAAAGTTAGTGCAAAGTTGGGTCATCTATTTTGGAACGGAGGGAGTACAATGCACAACCCCATGAATCTTAACATTTTTATAAAACTTATTGATTTTGAATGAGATGAACTATAAGAACTAAGCGAACATCTACATCATGCATATATGACTCAAAGCTTTACATCCTATAGTGTGTATTTATTCATAATTTGGTTTCGAAATCTCATGCGTTCAATACATGTGTACCTTACTAGTTTTGAGTAGAGTAGCAAATTTCACGCGGCCCCGGGTATATCAAAATGCAGGGCCCATGCATCATTGCCTTTCGGTCGAACCTACGTCCACAATTTTTTGTACGTACTATATCTCCACTGGTCCCCGAACCCAAAATGCTGCCTCGTTCCCGTAAAACCAAGCGGCCCACACATATTTAAGGCGTCGGCTCGAACCCGTTTACTACGACGTGGCCCCGCACGCCGTAGTACTCCTACAAACCCTACCGCCGCACTCATCATCGGTTTTCTTCAAGAGGACGAGGGAGAAGCCGATTTGTAGTGGAGGCGCTTTCAAAAAAAGGATCTGTAGTGGAGACCCCTACCCTAGGGTGCCCTAGGTAGCTGCCGCACGCATCATTGTTTTCTCTTTTCTTTATGCTCTTGCGCCCTAGAGTGAAATGATGGTTGCTTCGTCCGTCCAGCTTAATGCGGGAAAGGTGGGGCTTTGTGATTTGACCCCTCGTCGCTCATTTTCTACTACTGCGGCGCTACGACCGGGGTGCCTCCAATTCCAACCGCTGCTCCGAACTGTAATTTGGTGCATCGCACGTGGAACAAGACGGTGGATGAGCCACATGTCGGCCAAAGGGGTCCTGTTAAGTGTGTCGCCATTTCGTGTGCGGACTGACCCTGCTTGAGTTGCTACGCCAACACGACAGGAGCAGCCTACCACTTGGTTTTGCTCCTTGGTGAATCCCGACTATATTGATCTAAAAAGATACGTGCTGAACTACCCTCTCCGTCTCGGTTTTTTTATTTTTAGGCGTCTCGGTTTATAGGGCCTGCACGTAGTTCTAGGTCATCCATTTGACTAACTAAATATGAGTTACTATGTCACAAAAAGTATATCATTGGATTCTTAAGCGGATGTAGTTGTATTTAAAAGTCGAGGGCGGGGCTTTTCCTGCGCGGTAGGCGGCGGGGCAGTTCCGCCTAGTCGGTTCGACAGAGACGCGAGAAGACGAGGGAGTAGGCTGCTGCAAACGTAGGGCTGTGTGATTTGACAGCGAGTTACTGCTGGACAGGTGGGGCCCCGTGATTTGACTTGCCATTATCATTTTAACTGCGGCGCTACGACCGGCGTGAGTCTCCCAGATTCCTGACCACCTCCATACAGGTGCCTCTCCCAATGCTCCACCATGTAGTAGAGGCTGGCTCTTGCATGAGAGCCCACTTCTCCACTTTTTCCTTGCCTCTCTTTCCTCCACATATGCAAAAATGCCATGTAAAGCGCACTATTGTACTTACTTTTACTTGCTCCTACAGGTGCTTAAGCTTGCCACATAAGCATAAAGTCTGATGTGGCAAGTTAATCAAGAAGAGAGAGACTAGTTTGGTGACCCAAGGAAGAAACGGTGCTAAGCGCGTGTACCTAGGTGAAAAGACAATTTTGAGTCTATAGCTAATTAAATGAAGCAAACTTAGCAACACCATTTCATTGGAAGAGGTCACTCCTTGGCAAATGCAATAAATACACGCGCTTAGCACCGTTTCTTCCTTGAGTACGAAGAAAGAGATAGAGAGGAGTAAAAAAATACACTTATAGCCAACCTTGTTGTAGTATGAGTGACTAAGTGATGACTATGTATGACATGCCAACATCAGATAGCCTAACGCACCGTGTTAAATCTCCAAGGGCGCGACCGCGCGAGCGACGCGACGGTCGTGGTAGGCGCGACCATGATACGGGCTGCTGGCAGCCCTTGGATCTGAGATCAAACGGTCGCATGCTAAGTTGCTGAAAATTTGCAGAATAACCCTCCAGGATAGGATATTCACCCATAGGTCTAGAATCACGCCATGCAACCATTCGATCTCAGATCCAAGGGCTCTCGGAAGCCCGTATCATGGGAGAATGGAAAGCCACTACCCTGCCGTTCGCACGCTGGCAGTTCGCTCCTACTCGTCCCCGCACGTCCTTCAATACTACGGCGGTTCGCTCCTAGTCGTCCCGTCCATTCACATTACGGCAGTTCCACTAATCCTAACCCTCCTCCCAAATCCATGGTGTCCCAAATCTCCACGATCGGCGGTGAGTACAAGGTTAGAACCATCACCGGCGATGAGTTCGACGTCATCTACACCCATTCTTCCGCAACGGTGAAAGGATGCCTTTCTCGCTTCAGACGCATGTTCGAAAACTCAGATGATGAGTGGGTCGCTGGGCTAGATGTTGAGTACACCACAGTCCTGGGACCAGAGAAGGATCTAAAGGACGAAGAGAGGAAGAAGCCCGCCGTGATCCAGGTTTGCGTAGATAACGTTTGCTTCGTCTACCACATATGCCATGCCGACGTTGAGTGCCAGGATTTTAAGAACTTCATCAAGGACAAAACAGTGAAATTCATTACTGTAGACTTTAAGAACGACAAGGATGTCCTGCATCGGATAGGTCTCGTTGTAGGCAACCCCTTCGACCTCCAGAAGAATCGGTTGGTGTCCTCTCGTCACCTTCAATGCTGACCCTGGCAGGAGCCATGGTTCATCCTTCGTACAGTAAACTGGAGAAACCTCCATACACGTTTCATCGTCATGCATGGCAGCGGAATGTACTAGATATAGACCACATCCACTATGCTGCAATGGATGGCTACCTTTGCTTCAATATCTACAAGGGTTGGATGAAGAGGAACAGCCAAGTGTGTGGTTCAAGCAAAGAAGTATCGGCCAAGAGGAAAAGGGACAAGGACAAAGTCGAGGATGTGGACGAGGACTCCGAGTAAGGTGGCAGTGTCGTTGCTCATGGTGGTTCTAATGCAGTGTCTACCGGAATAGTTGCAAAGTTTAATTTCAGGTGTGCTTAATTTAATTTGAGGGGTGTGTTGTGCTGAGCCCCCAGCAGAACTATGTTATGTTTCTTCTCGTTACTTTAACTCTTCAGTACGTACATACTAGTATTTCTTACATTTCATCTTTTAGTTGGTATAGTACTACCACTCGTTTCTTCACATTATATACGTACAATATATATGGCCAACATCATATAGCCAGCAGTTTAGTTGTCAAAGAATTTCAGGGTGCTTAGTTTTGTCAAAGAATTCCAGGATGCTTAGAGGGTGCTTGGATCCAAGGGACTTATTTTAGTCTGACTAAAAATAGTCTCTTTAAGAGGCTAAAGTTCCAAGCACCCCTGACTAAAGAGGGGCTAAAACTAGTCTTGAGACTAAATTTTTTAGTCAGGGGTACCCCTACTAAAATGTGGATTAGTCCTCTCTCTACTCATTTAACTCCTCTCCTTTAACACAGGCGAGTTCTGGATTGGAGGGTTTGGAGGATAATAAATGCTCATTAACTTGATTTTAGCCTTTTTAGTATTTGGATCCAAGCATGGGTGAGGCTAGCATGTTTTAGTCCCACTACTTTTAGTCATGGGACTAAAACGTATCCAAGCACCCTCTTAGTTTTATTTGAGGGGTGGGTTGTGCTGGACACCATTATTGTGACTAGCCTTTTTAATAGTACTATATGCATAGTTTGGCGATGAGCGCTCTCTATATGTACCACCCTTTTTTAATTTCAAGTTTTGCTCCATGGCGCAATCCATCGATAGTACTGCTGTACAAAAGTATACATTTTTTAAAAGGCTAGAGTACTGTTCATCACATATATAGCCAGTTAAATTCTCAACCTAGAACGACGTGCATGCCATGTAGTAAACCGATACGGAGGAAGTATAGTAAAAATGAGGTGATTTTACCAAGCGATCGGCGGGGGAGCATGGCCTGTCATGTGGTCCCACGTGTCATGATGTACCAAGGCGATGCGCGTGTCCCTCTTGAGGCAGAAGCAATACTAGTACGTGGTTTGAGATGATGGCGAACCGAAGTGTGAAATAATGGTTGCTTCGTCCGTCTGGGAAAGTGCGGCATTGTGATTTGACGTCTCATTGCTCATTACTACTACTGGGCCGGTACGAGTGGGGTGCGTCCCCCCTGCTGTTCTGCACTGTTATTTGGTGCTTGACACGTCGACCCGGTTGCTATATGTCCCACATGTCGGCGACAGGAAGTACATAATTCATGAAAGGGAGCGTCGACGGAGGAGTATACTACAGAATTCATGAAAGGGAGCGACTTAGTTTTGGAAAAATCTGTTTTTACGGAGTACGTACCCACTAGGGTTTATAGGGCTCATCTAAAAAACATTCGTTTTTCCGTTTGATAAGTCTCAATTCTACTATACTAGTAGTAGTACCATTACATGTTGGATTTCGAGGTGCGTTAGATCACCCGACGCAAGCAGTGTCAAGAGGAAACTAACCAATGCATGTACAAGTTCATGGAAATTTAGTGGTCATTCATGCATTCGTTCTAATTAATGCCTCGGTAAACATAACTTCTTGAGAAAAATGAGCGTACTAATTACTTGTGCAAAATACGAAATTAATTCGACCACTCACCGTCTACCTTGGTTGGAGAGATTTTGAAATTGAGCCATAAACTAGAAAGGAGGGAGTAGTAACTTTTGTCTTGATTACTATTTGTGGCCTTGTATAGATGCAAAATGTATTTTTTATAGTGGCCTTGTATAAGTAAATGGAGGGAGTACTAACCAAAGTACGTAGTAGGGACGAGGAGTAAACGGAGGGAGTAGTAAAATTTTCTCCTCGTGCTGCGAGCCACCGCGCGCGTGGGCGAGGGAGCGGGCGTAAGGCGTACTAGTAAGCAAGCTTCACCTCATCCTGCGAGCCACCGCGCCCGTGGGCGGGGGAGACGGCGTACTAAGCAAGCTTCTCCTCGTTCTGCGAGTTGACGGGACACATCAAAAGTACTCCAGTGTATAGAGCCTTGCATCTAAGGTAGGCCCCACATGGTTTGCCTCTTTTTTTAATTTAACATAACGCGTCAAGTCGCAATTTGTTTGTTCACCCGTGGTAGACGATCCTCCCTCCACCAAGTGGACAACCAGTACACGTGCCAAATTACCACGTGGGCTGCCTTTTTCGTACAGAAATGAGCTCCACCGTGTACCCGCGCGGGTGTGGTTGGGAAAGAGACGGGAGTACGTGCGCCGTGCGTGCACCTCTTCTCTTCGTGCACGTCCCCCACCTACGTGGGTGTGTGTGAGAGAGATACAAACCTAGACATAATGCGCCGTCCATCCCCATGCCTCCGCCCAGTCCGACCACCAGTCACCACCACGCCCCACTCCTCCTCACCTTATCTCTCATCTTTCTCCCTCCATTTTTATATACAAGGGGCCACTATCAAAATTACAATTTGCAGATATACAAGGCCACTAACACTAATCGATGCAATATTAATGGTGTTTGCCTCGTGGTACTAGCAAAGGAGGACATTAATTATCCCTTGCATGCATGCGGGAGTTTGTAAAAAAATGCATCTTGATGTTCCGTGCAATGCACGGGCATCTTGCTAGTCCATGAAAACAACACATGGCAAAATTCCACGGCTTGGGGCGGCAACTGGCTCCGTCGGGCGAGGGGAGGGAGGTGGATCAGCGAGCTGCATAGCTCGTATCCGGCGGGCTACCCAGCCGGCTTGGATGCGGAATAACTACTCTTCGTAAGCCATTGTAAGAGTGGACAAAATGGTGGAGGAGATAGGGGAGCGGCCCGGTCATGAACGGACGTGTGTCCAGAGTGGGTTTCTCGGCTTCCACACGGGCGGGTTTCATGGAGGCGTTTGAATGCGGCACGGAGGCGTGTTCAGCCGGGCGTGCCGCGAGTGGCGCCCTCGACTCTGACCTAGGACACCGCGCCGTTCTTCCACTGACATGTGGGCTCTTTGGGTGCATGGCATGCATGTCAGTGACCCAACGCAGGCAGCGCACAACAGAGGAACCTTTGGTGGGCCAGGGCGGTCAGAAGCGGGCATTTCATAAACCGATGATTGTTCATTGAGTGTGACGTCATCTTTTTCATGTAGATAAGCCTACTATGTTGATAGCCCGTTCGATACGTTGTGATTCATAAAGACCGCTGCAAACATCAATGTTCTGCTTATCACAGATAAGATTGATTAATACACGTAACAATCCATGTCCTTAACAAAGGGTGCATGCACGTATAGGTTGAACGTGTGTCTTGCGTCGTGTGATGTGTGCATGCAGGCGTGCGAGTGTTGCGTGCGTGCAAGGGTACATTTCAGTGTTGCATGCATGGGTGCGTACGTGCGTGTGTTCGTGAGTGCATGTGTATGTGTCTGTTGCACGCCAGCATGCGTGCGTGTGTACGTGTCAGTGTTGCACGCCTACATGCGTGCGTGTCTTGCGTGCGTGTCTTGCGTGCGTGCATGTGTACATGCGGGGTGAGGCTACACGTCAGCCGACTGACTTTTTCATTTCTGTTCATTAGATTTTCCAGCCGTTGGATACGAAATCAAGGGCCTCCAGTTTATCATCAAACTCCACCCCCGCTGAGCCGCCAACCACCACCGGCCGAACCGCCAGCCCCCGCCGCCCGCGGCCGGCCCGCCCTCCCCGAAACCACTCATTTATTACCATTTTTTTCCTTCATATACGCGCTGACGGGTGGGCCCTATGGTAATGTGCGCTGCTGAATGTGGACCGTTTGACTGGTCAATTGATCGTGTTATCAACAAATTACAGAGCTGTATGGTGAGCCAGTGACCGTATGATCACCCTAAAATGTACTCCTATTTTATTAACATACTACAGACTCAAACTACCATTTCTTTCTTTCATATACGGGCTGATAGGTGGGCCCCACGGTTGCGCGCCCCGATGGTGCAACACTAGTTGCCCTGTGTGGAACGTTTGACTGGTCAATTGATTGTGTCATCAACAAAATACGGAGTTGTACGGGTGAGCCAGTGACCGTATAATCATGATATGTATTTGTTTAACACGATACAGACGCAAGGGCTCATATATACGTGCAAGCACTCACCTCTATAAGCGCGCACACGCGAACCCTACCCCTATGAGCACCTTCGAGAGAGTGGGCCAGCATATAAGATCTTGAGATTTTACGAAGTCGCCATAGGTGCCTCGTAGTCGAGTGGAACGTCTCCTCCCACTGAACATACGTCGCTGGAAAATACTGAAATTAACACAAGATAAATGCGAGCACCGGGACTTTAACCTTGGTGGGATCGAGAAACCACTGTCCTCTAACCATCCAACCACATGTTGGTTAGCATGGCAAAATGTATGTGGTGACCGTGATGAGCTTATTCTGAAGTCCAGTGACCATGTCGTGCTTTCGCTTCAAATACAATTACCATAAGTGTCATCAACAAAATACGGAGCACGCATCAAATGCAAAGTCCGTCAGTGTCATCAACAAAATATGGAGACGTATCATGAGCTAGATACCGCTGTACTATTGTATATGCTTATTTTCTTAGTGGCCGATTGCGTGTGTGGTGTGGTGGGCACATCATTTCTAGTTGTGGTGGGCCAACATGAAGACTCATGGGTCGGTTCCATCCTGCACCACATATAGGTTAGACCGAGACGTGTTATACAAAGACCCATGTGGAGGACTCGGCGTACAACACGAAGCTACCAGAGTCGCGAAGGACTCTATCCCCACTGGTGATAAGTCGACTATATATGATTTGTAACCCTAGGCCCTTAGTATGTTATACAAGCTTGGGGCTAGTTCGTCGATAGTATACACACACGCACAATGCCTAGTATTCACGTGTACTTTGTACACACCCCTATCACTAATATACAGTACCAGGAGTAGGCTCTTTCTTCAACTGCAATTGAATTCTAGCATGTGCATGTGTTTATTTCATATTATCGATCCATAGAGTGACAGCGGTTTGAAATACAGGCAATGGATGCTTTTGCAATTCATATATAAACATTAATTAGTGCACTCCATGTTGTTAGTGTGAAGCACTTTATACATTTGTCACTTGCATGGATACATTCCAAATTGCTAGCTACGAAATAGAATACATGTCGAATTCAACATAAAGGGGGTTTCGAAGATTCGAATTCATAGGAAGTGCATTCATCTATTTGAACCCGAGATAATGGCATTTGTAAATCAGATGTAAAAGGGGGCATCAATCTTTGTTGTGAGTTTGAACATGCTATATATATTCATACGCATATCTAACTTTTTTTTGCAACCAAGGAGATTATATCTGGAACCATGCATGAACTGAGGTAAGTTGCATATTTTTTAATATATACTCGTGTGCAATGTATATTCAAATGTACCCCCTCCATTCCAAAATAATCGTACCTTTAGGATTTTCAAGAGTAAAGATTTGTGAAGTTTGACAAATCCTGAAAGTTCAATTCAAGAGAACCGAAAACGTTAAATGCTTCTGCTCCCAAATATTGAGGGCTCCTTTGATTCAAAGGAATTGCATAGGATTTTTGGAGGATTTAAACCCTTAGGAATTTTTCCTGTGATGCTCGTTTGATTCGTAGGATTGGCATCCTTAGGAATTTTTCCATATGATCCATTTGTACTACATTTTGGAGGAAAATTTCCATCCACTCAAACCTCTTTGTAGAATTCCTTTGTTTTTCCTATGCTATCAAACATTCTTTCAAATCCTGTAGGATACTATGGGACATGTCACCCTATTCCTGCATTTTTCCTATTCCTTCATTTTGACAATCTTGTGAATCAAAGAGGCCCTGAATGAAGCGCCAAATAGGCCTCTGGTCACCCGAAACCGCGCGAGACTAATGTTTTGGTGGTAGGAAACAAATTTCAAACAAGTGCATCTCAAACTGAAACATTGTTCCCCCTTAGTTCCCCGCCTCCCTTTGTTTCCCCATTCATACTCCGTGGGCGTGAAAACGCCCTCTCCACCAGCCGCGAAACCCCAGCCTCCTCCGTCCTCCACCCCATAGCGGCCAATCCACCGCCGCCCTCCTCCATCATGCCGGAGCCGGTACCCCGACGTCGTCGTCCAACGCAACCGCAACTGCAATGCCCTCAAGGACTTAGCAGCTGAAGCCGAGGCAGAGCTGCCTCCACGACGCTGACGCCGACGTGCGCCGTACCAGAACCACTTCGACCATGCCGTCCTGTGCCTCACTGCTGCGGCTCCACTGTCGCAACCGTCCACTGCACCGGAGCTGTTCCTGCTACACCGTCGTTCGCCGCCTCGGATCTGCTTCCCCGCCGCCGATAGACGGCCACCGCACCACACTCAACAACTTGGCCATGAGTTCGTCCAAGGCTGCACCATCCTCCACAACTTCTGGTTTCCGGCGAACAACAAGAAGATCGTCGGAAAAATAGAAGGAGGACACAACACTGCCAGCAGAAAGAGGTACTCCCTTCCCTTATTCGTGCAAATCTTGTGTCTCCGCTCACACCATATTCATCCCACGAAAGAAACTAGTTGAGCGCTTCTTACTGCATCTTCTTCGTGATACTAAATGCACAAGGTTTCCTCCCTTTTACTATTTCACCTTTGCTAGAGGTCAGTAGCCCGCCTGGATTTCAATTCAGGGTCAGTCGAACCACAATTAAAAGAAGCAACACCCGCTTAGGTGCGCGGAGCACCTAGTCCACCTATTCCCCGGGGAAGCAGTGCATCGGTGTCTATCATAGGGGTGTGGGGCACAGGAGCTGCTTGCGTCCGATCTGGAGGTCGGCGGGGCTTGAATGGATGGCCGGGGGGCGGTTCCAAGCATGGCAGTGCGGTGAGGTCGAGGGGAGGGCGCAGGCAGGGGAGGAATACTGGGTCGGTGGTCGCTGGCGTTTCGAGGAAGATCGTCAACACTGACTCGCTGGAGGTAGATGAAGGCGATCTGCCCGTTCTTTGTACATCGGACGGTGCAGAAAAAATGGACTGGCCTATTTGCTTTCAGTCGATTGTTATTTTCATAGAATCATGTAGTAATTTGGTGTGTCATGCATGTTGTAGAGCTATCATATGTCTCCCGTCATTTATTTCTCACCGACCTGCTATCTGCTACCTTTACACTGTACTAATTGTGCACACACTTCACCCATACTCACACTATTGTCTTTATGCATGGGTATTTCAGACTCTGACACAGTGTTGCTGAATGCACCAAAGAAAAGACGGAAGTCGCTCCAGTGTAATTCGAAGATAAGCACTAAGCGTTCCAGCGCTCTAACGGGTGCAGTGTCAGCAGTTGGAGACAGTAAACTTAGCTCTGCAGTTGATGATCTCAATTGCCACACACAACCATCCCAGGTGCTTGCTTTAACTTCGCGCTGTCAAATGTGGTTGCATGTTACATATGGTGTCTACCTTGTATTGCTTCCAATTTGGTTAAATTGCATCTGCTTACTTTACACATTATACCTTTGATAATGACATGCCTTCCTGTTTTTGATACATACTACATATGTCTATTAACCATGTTCGTACATCAAGCTAATGCTCTTTTGTATCCCTCGTCAATCACTTATGATGAGACAGTCACCCGGGTGGGTTTCTGTGAGACGCCGTACTCGTATAAAGAGTGCAGTGTCATCCTCCCCACATGATTCTCAAGAAACAGCAAGGCTAAATGAAGATAGTCAACATAGCTCTCTAGTTGATCACCGCAATTCCCCCACACCACCATCGCAGGTGCTTGCTCTTACTTGGCAGTGTGATATGTAGTGTTCGTCTTACATGAAAGTAGTGTTCGTTAGTATCATGTATCAATGAGTTCTGAAGAGCAAATTTTATTCCTTTTTCTTCTGGATTTGACTTGACAAGGCAAAATCAAGAAAGAGGAAGGAAAAGAGTAAGGAAGGCGGTGATGGTGGTCCTCTGCAGCAACGTAAATGGAGCATCTGTACCAATTCTCCTTGTACTGATAGTGCATTACAAGGTCCAAGTCTCCGCTCCACTACTCCACCATCCAAGGTGCTTGCTCTAACTTGGCAGTGTGATATCTGGTTGCATGTTGCATATGGTGTCTAGCTCGTATTGCTCCTAATTAGTGTAAAATGCATCTGATTAGCTTACACATGATACATGTGAATATGACATGCTTTCCTATTTTTTGGTACATACTATATCTTATGATAAGGCACTTTTCTTGTGTATCCCTCATCAATGCTCCTAATTTGTTAAATTGCATCTCCTTAGCTTACACATTATACATGTGAATATGACACGCCTTCCTATTTTTGGTACATACTACATCTGCGTATCACACCATGTTCTTACATCAAACTACTGTTCTTGTGTATCCTGCGTCTATCGCTTATGATGAGACAGTCACGCGCATGGGTTAATATGAGACGCAATGCTCTTATAAAGAATGCAATTTCATCCTCTCCACATGATTCTCAAGAAACAACAAGCCTAAATGAAGATATTGAACGTAGCTCTATACCTGAAGACCGCACTTCCCCTACACCACCATCACAGGTGGTTGCTCTAACTTCGCAGTGTGATATGCGGTTGCATGTTGCATATGGTGTCTAGCTTGTAATGCTTCTAATTAGGATAAATTGCATCTGCTTAGTTTACACACTATACCTGTGAATATGACATGCCTTCCTATTTTTGGTACACACTACATCTATGTGTTAACCTTGTTCGTACATGAAACTACCTCTCTTCTGTATCCTGCATCAATCACTTACGATGAGTCACCTTTATTCGTTGCATATTGCATATTATTTCTAGCCTGTTGCCATGTATTGCTTCTAATTTGGTCAAATACATTTGTTAGGGCACCCTTTTAATTTGGCAGAGTCATATTGGTTTCATCTTTCATATGGTTTCTAGCTTGCATCGATTCTAACAAGTTCAAGCACCTTGTGCTTAGTTTACACTTTATACATCATACATGTCAATATGTCACGCCGTCCTGTTTTTCATATATATTCCATCCTCCTATCATGCGGCTGCCTTACATGAAAGTAGTGTTCAAGCTTAATCCATCAAAGTGCACATTCGGAGTTCCTGGCGGAAAATTACTCTGTTTCCTCATTTTCGAACGAGGGATCGACGCTAACCCCAGAGAAAGTTGGTGCCATTCTTTGGATGAAACGCCTTGTGCATGTGCACGATGTCCAAAAGCTTACTGGTTGTTTGGCCGCTCTGAGTCGATTCATTTCTCGTCTCGGTGAAAAGGCACTACCTGTTTACCGACTGATGAAGAAGTCTAATAAGTTCGAGTGGACTCCCGAAGCTGATGCAGCGTTTGTAGAGCTCAAAGCCCTGCTTTCCACCCAGCCAGTGCTTGCTGCACCAATCAGCAAAGAGCCTTTACTGCTTTACATTGCAGCCACTGGACAAGTCATCAGTACAATACTCATGGTCGAGCATGAAGAAGAAGGGAAAACTTATAAAGTTCAGCGCCCAGTATATTACGTTTCTGAAGTCCTGACTCCATCAAAGCAAAGATATCCCCATTATCAGAAGCTTATTTATGGAATTTACATGACCACAAAGAAGGTTGCACACTATTTCTCTGATCATTCCGTTACAGTCGTCAGCGACGCTCCATTGTCGGAGATTATGAATAACAGAGATGCAACTGGTCGAGTGGCAAAGTGGGCGATTGAACTCCTTCCCTGGATATCAAGTTTGAAGCAAAGAAGGCTATTAAGTCCCAAGCAATAGCTGATTTCCTCGCCGAGTGGATCGAGCAGCAACTTCCAGCCCAAATTCACTCGGAGCATCGGACCATGTTCTTCGATGGGTCCAAGATGCTGAATGGTTCCGGTGTTGGAGTGGTATTGGCCTCCCCCCCCCCCCCCCGAGGTGACAAACTCGGTTATGTTCTCCAGATTCACTTTGACTCCTCCAACAATGAGGCTGAATAAGAGGCACTTCTGTATGGATTGTGTATGGCCATTTCACTCGGCGTCCATCGCTTCATGGTCTATGGCGACTCGGATTTAGTGGTCAATCAGGTGATGAAAGAGTGGGACGTCAGAAGCCCAGCCATGACTGGTTATTGCAATGCAGTAAGAAAGTTAGAAAAGAGGTTCGAGCTCCATCACATCCCCGGACTGAAAAATCAAGCAGCCGATGATCTGGCAAAGATAGGCTCCAAGAGAGAAGCCATTCCCAGTAATGTGTTCCTGGAGCATATTCATGCACCCTCAGTTCAAGAAGATCCCTTCACTGAAGAGCCCCCACAGCTGAAGAGTGCCACCGGTCCGACTGAAATCAACATTCCAGCCGTGGTCGACTTGATCATGGAAGTTTTGGTCATCACCCCCGATTGGACGGTACCATATATTGCATACATTCTTAGAAGAGAACTCCCAGAAGATGAAGAAGAGGCTCGACAGATCGTCCGTCGATCTAAGGGCTTTACCATGATAAGAGGACAGTTGTTCAGAGAAAGTGTGACTGGAGTCTGCCAGAAATGCATAACACCTGAAGAAGGTCGAGTGATCCTCAATGATATCCACTCGGGGACCTGTGGTCACCATGCGTCCTCTCGGACCATTGTGGCCAAAGCATACCGAGCGGGATTTTACTGGCCTCAACCAAATGAGATGGCACAAGAAATAGTCGACAAATGCGAAGGTTGTTAGTTCTACTCCAACATGTCTCACAAGCCTGCGTCAGCCTTGAAAACCATTCCGCTCATCTGGCCTTTTGCTGTTTGGGGATTGGATATGGTTGGAACTTTGAGGACTGGCAGGAGTGGATTCACTCATGTGCTTGTAGCAGTCTACAAGTTCACCAAATGGATTGAAGCCAAGCCTATCAAGAACCTTGATGCCAGTACTGCCATCAGCTTCATCAGAGAGATAACATTCAGATATGGTGTTCCCCACAGCATCATCACTGACAATGGTTGAAACTTTGATTCTGATGAGTTCAGGACTTTTTGTGCTTCACAAGGTACTCGAGTCGACTATGCCTCGGTCGCTCACCCCCAGTCGAATGGACAGACTGAAAGGGCAAATGGATTGATTCTCAAAGGACTGAAACCTCGACTGATGCATGACCTCAAACACGCAACAGGAGCCTGGGTCGATGAACTTCCATCAGTATTATGGGGATTGAGGACAACTCCCAATTGGTCGACTGGTAGAACCTTGTTTTTCTTGGATTATGGAGGTGAAGCTATACTTCTAAGTGACTTGCTCCACAATGCACCCAGAGTCGAGCTTTTCACAGAGGAAGAAGCAGAACAAGCGCAACAAGATGCAGTTGACCTCCTTGAAGAAGAAAGAGAGATGGCCTTGATCCGATCAACCATCTATCAGCAAGATCTACGTCGATTCCATGCTAGAAATGGGAGGGGTCGAGCATTTCAAGAGGGAGACTTAGTTCTCCGAGTGGATCAGCAGAAACCACACAAGCTTGCTCCCTCCTGGGAAGGCCCCTTCGTGGTTACCAGAGTGCTCCACAATGGAGCGTACCACCTTTACGACGTCGAGCACAAGAAAGACGAGCCGCGTGCCTGGAATGCGGAGCTGCTCCGCCCCTTTTATACTTAAACACTCAGTCTGCTGAGATGTAATAAAAAACACCTTTGTATTTTGTTTATCAAAGACAAGAGTTTTACAGTCTTCTAAAAAGATTATCGATTGTTTACATATGTTTCTAAAATCCCCCAGTGGGTGGCTTAGTTGCAGTCCAATACTTGCCTAAGTTTAAAAACCATCCTACCGAGTGATGAGCAAACCTCACACTCGGGGGCTTAGCTGCAGTCCAGTACTCGCCTAAGTTAAAAAAATCCTACCGAGTGATGAGCAAGTCTCTCACTTGGGGGCTTAGCTGTAGTCCAGTACTCTCCTAAGTTGAAAAAAATCCTACCGAGTGATGAGCAAGTCTCTCACTCGGGGGCTTAGTTGCAGTCCAGTACTCGCCTAAGTTGAAAAAATCCTATCGAGTGATGAGCCAGTTTCTCACTCGGGGGCTTAGCTGCAGTCCAGTACTCGCCTAAGTTGAAAGAATCCTACCGAGTGATGAGAAAATCTCACATTCGGAGGCTTAGCTGTAGTCCAGTACTCTCCTAAGTTTAAAAAATCCTACCGAGTGATGAGCAAACCTCACATTAGGAGGCTTAGCTGCAGTCCAATACTCGCCTAAGTTTCAAAAATCCTACCGAGTGATGAGCAAACCTCACACTCGGAGGCTTAGCTGCAGTCCAGTACTCACCTAAGTTAAAAAAATCCTACCGAGTGATGAGCAAACCTCACACTCAGAGGCTTAGCTGCAGTCCCGTACTCGCCTAAGTTTCAAAAATCCTACCGGGTGATGAGCAAACCTCACACTCGAAGGCTTAGCTGTAGTCTAGTACTCGCCTAAGTTCCAAAACCATCCCTATCCGCAAGGATGACGAGGTGCAGGTCGACTGCAATCCTCTCACGGAGCTACGCTACAAGTACAATGTTCGCTCCATCCCTATCCGCAAGGATGATGAGGTGCAGGTCGACTGCAATCCTCTCACGGAGCTACGCTACAAGTACAACATCCGCTCCATCCCTATCCGCAAGGATGACGAGCTGCATGTCGACTGCAATCCTCTCATGGAGCTACGCTACAAGTACAATGTCCGCTCCATCCCTATCCGCAAGGATGACGAGGTGCAGGTCGACTGCAATCCTCTCATGGAGCTACGCTACAAGTACAATGGCCGCTCCATCCTTATCCGGAAGGATGACGAGGTGCAGGTCGACTGCAATCCCTTCACGGAGCTGCACCACAAATACAATGTGTGCTCCATCCTTATCCGCAAGGACGGCGAGGTGCAGGTCGAATGGGATATCCCCTTCTGAGTTGCATTTCGAAGGAGAGTCCAAGCGAAGAACAAGTTCTACTCGAAGATGAACGCAAGCATATGCAGAAGATAAACCAAGATCGGATAAAATCTCAAAAGTCTCAAAACAAAGATAAAAGTACTCGGGCATCAGGCCCGAAAGAGTTTAACGCTTATAGAAACCACTCGACATTTCGAGGCAAACTTAAGGCAAGTTTAAATCTCAGGTTTGTTCATTCGACAGGAGGAGGGCTCGCAGGCTCGACGAATTCGTCCAAGTCAATTCCATCAGTGATCCGAGTGGCAGCAACAATGAAAGTCTCCATGAAGGACTAGAAGTCATGCCTTTTAGTGTTGGCGACCTTGATCGCTGCCAGCTTATCTTCGCGGGCCTCCTTGCAATGGACTCTTACCAGCGACAGAGCCATGTCAGCACCGCATCGGGCAGAGGACTTCTTCCATTCCTGCACTCAATCGGGGACCTCGTTGAGTCGAGTCATTAGAGACTCGAGATCATTTTGAAGCGTCGCCCTTGGCCAGAGCGATGAGTCGATGCATGAAACTGCCACCTTCAGACGAGCAAGGTAACTTGTAACACTGGCGACGCGGGATTCTAGTCGAAACACATTCATGGCAGCCTCGTCGTCGACTGGAGAAACGATAGGGTCCAAGCCCCTCTCGATCCATCTAGTCTCCTCGTCAAAGTTTTGGCAGAATTCTGCAGTTAAGGAGTTAGTGAGTCGACCGGACAGGACTAACTTGCAAGCAGTAAAGCAGTCGGATTAAAAGGGGTACCTTCGAGCATAAGAAAGAGCTTCTTGGCGAGAGTTCTCAGATAAGCTTCCAAGTCATTTCTCTTTAGAGCCATGGATTCCGGCTTCTTATTCAGAGCCACCTTATCCTTCTTCAGACGAGTCGCCTCTCGGTTGGATTCAGTGAGAGAGGACTTCAGCTTGCTAACTTCCTCTTCCAGCGCTCCGACTGAAGCCAGCTTTTTGTCAGTAAGAGTAGTCTTCTCTTGAGCCTCCTTCTGCGTAGCTGCAAGGTCCAAGTCCTTCTTCTCCAGAGCCAACCTCATTTTCTCTACAAAATAAGCATTTAGATCAAACAAAAGATCGATGGGATAATTTAAAAAGACGATCGACATGAGCAGTCGGCAGGCAGTTACCTTCCATACCGGCAACTTCATCTTGAGCCTTCTTCAAGTTTTGTTGGGCCAGTTCCAGGTCAAGGTTGAGCTGCCTCTGCTTCTCCTCAAATTCAGTGAACTTGGAAATGAGAGTACAAGATTTCTGCAGAGAGTAAAAGACATACCATTCGACAAGATCAAAGATTATTTACTTCTGAGTGAATAAAATTTCAAAGTTTACTTAGACCCCAACCGACTGCCAGCAGTTGACTGCGGTCTTGGGGAGTACACCTAGTGGGTGCACTTGGCGTGCCCCCACTGGTTCAGTTTCCACTTGGCCGGTCTGCCCAGGTCAAGTAAAAAAAGTACTCAGACCCCGGCCGACTGCCAGCAGCCAACCGTGGTCTCGGGGACTACACCCAGTGGGTGCACTTGGTGTGCCCCCACTGGTTCAGATCCCACTCGGCATGCTTCGCCCAGGTCGAGTGGAAGAAAGGAAAGAGAAAGAAGCGCTCAGACCCCAACCGACTGCCCGCAGTCGACTGCGGTCTCGGGGACTACACCGAGTGGGTGCACTTAGCGTGCCCCCACTGATTCAGTTCCCATTCAACCAGACCGAGTGGAAGAGTGCAAATACTAAAGACAGCAAAACACCCAGTGGGTGTACAGATTCGAAGCAAACAACAAGAGATTGTAAGAAGGAAAATATTCAGGTAGCATATCCTAATAGAACAAGTTCAGTCGGAAGTCAACTTACCTGGACGTTGGCTCGGAGAGCCGCTCTGGCATCGTAAGCAGCCTGGCTATTGTCTTGCACCGCCTTCATCCGCTCCATCATTACGCCAGCCTGACGGATAGCCTCTGCAGCGGCGTCCGATTGGCTTTCCGGAACATGATAGGTGGTGAAGAAGGGGACAGACGGTCCAGATGCAGCAGCTTGGGGCTCCGAGGCATGAGGTTGGATGACTGAAGAAAACACTGGTACAGTCGATGGTGCGGGGCGTTCACTCGACACTGGGACAACAAAAGTTATAGAGGCTCTACTTGCATCTTCAGGCTGCTGGACTGTTGGTTCTGTCACCAGTTCCGACTGGGATATCTTGCCAGCTGCTGCTTTCTTGCTCCTTCTGGGCCTCGGTATCACGTCTTCATCGTCATCTGGAAGCTCGATAACATTGAGTGGGGCTGCAAAGAAATCAGTCGACCCCAAGTGAACACCAGAATTTAATCGACCAAATAATCAAGAACAAGATAACGAGGATTGTACCTGGGTTGGAGGTAACCGCAGCTTCCATCTCCTCGTCTCGGTACTGGTGGGTAGAAGTTCCAGAAGTGGCAGCACTGCAAATACCAGCATTCAGTCGGTTACGTTCTATTACCCAAGTCAACCAAAGGATCAGGCCAGATTGTTACCCAGAGACTGTGGGAATGACCACTTTGATTTTGGGAAAAGCCTTCGGAGGTTTGGAAGATGTGGCCTTCGGTGGTTTCGGCACTGGAGGCGGCGCAGTCTTGGGCTGTTTCGATACCTTCTCGGTCGGCACTGGGGAAGACGTCTGAGGGCGCTTTGAAGACTGCCCAGTTGGTGCGGCCACCAGGTCAGGGGTATTTGCCGGGTCATGAGCGTGCTTGCACCTCCTTTCTCTCCGAGGAGGCGAGTCAACCTCTTATTCATCACTCGGGTCGTCGCTCTCCTCGTCCTCCTCTGCATCCGGGTGCCACTCTCCACTCTCGCCCCCGCTCGCCTCTCCCTTGACATTTTGCTCCTGCACTCCATTGGGCATTGACTACATATCGACAAGAGCCTAAAAGACAACGAACAAAATAAAGACAGTCGACCGTCAACAAGTTGCTACATAGTAAATCAAGAAAGACACTCGACAATGCAGAATCGTACCTGTTCCGGCTGGCGCAAATGGTCGAATGGAACCACCCTCCTGGACCCCCGGGGGTTATCCTTGTTGCCGGTAATACCTCTCAGCCACTGCTCCACCGTGTCCTCACGACATCCTCCGGGTGGATCCGAGTGGAATCCTTGAGTCCCGAGTACATCCACATCGGATGATCACGAGCTTGGAGTGGTTGGATGCGTCGATTGAGGAAGACCTCCAGTAGGTCCATACCGGTCACTCCGTCGCGGACGAGTTGGATAACCCGCTCGACCAACACCTTCACCTGCGCCTTCTCCTCTGGGATCACTCTCAAGGTGGAGGGCTTCTCCACTCGAGCCATGGAAAAGGGGGGAAGTCCAGTCGACTGGCCCGGAGTTGGCTGGTCTTTGCAGTAGAACCAGGTCGACTGCCAACCCCGGACCGAGTCGGGAAGGATCATAGTTGGGAAAGTGCTTTTATTCCTCATCTGAATTCCAAGACCCCTGCACATCTGTATCACGTGCGTCCTCTCGTCACTCGGGTTGGCCTTATTGACCGTCTGAGAGCGACACGTGAATATGTGATTGAAGAGACCCCAGTGTGGTCGACAACCCAAGAAGTTCTCGCACATGGACACGAAAGCGGCAAGGTACACGATGGTGTTTGGAGAAAAGTGGTGGAGTTGAGCCCCAAAGAAGTTCAAGAAACCGCAAAAGAAAGGATGGGGAGGCAAAGAAAACCCGCGGTCGACATCAGTGGCAAGGAGAACGCACTCACCCTCCTGCGGCTACGGCTCAGTCTCGTTCCCCGGGAGCCACGCCGGTTTGTGGGGGATCAGTCCCCCCTCAACCAGGTCATCGATGTCACCCTGGCTGATTGTCGAGCGGATCCAGTCGCCCTGGATCCAGCCAGGCGGTAGGCCGGACCTCGACGAAGATCCGCCCCGGCTGGTCCTCTTCCCTTTCGCCTTCGCTGTCGCCTTCTTCGCATGCTCCAACGCCACCGTCTTCTCCTTCCCCATGGCAGCGGCTCGAGTTCGAGCAGGGCGACGACGCCGAGAGCAGAGGCGGATGCGGTGAAGAAAACAGAGGAGAAAGGGGAACAATGAGAACGCACTGTGCGAAAATCCCCGTCCAACGCCTTCTATGAGGGCATTTCCGAGTGGCTGACTCGTGGGCCCAGGCGATCCGATCAAATCCCGCAACAGTCGCGCGCGCGATACATGGAGAAAAAGGTGGCGCGGAGATTGAGGCGGCCTGCCTAATCTGTCCCGATTACTGCAGCCTCCCCTGTCCGGCGTGCTTCCCAAAATTCGAATCCCGTGAAATCTGCAGACATCAGAGCAACCCGTCAGACGAAAGATTTTTTCCCATAACAACACTCGAAGCTCAACAATAAAATTTCACTCGACAAAACCAAGAATGGATCAAGGCGACCAAACAAGCAGTTGAAGTCATCTTGAATGTTCATTCGACCTCTGGACAAGACATTCGCGAAGTGCAAAAGCTGAATTGGAGAGGTTGTTAACTCCTTCTGCACTCGGACCCTGAACCATTCGGGGGCTAATGATGAGGTTATGTACCTAGGGTAGGGTCATAAGCCTGACTTAGACACCTTCCCCTAGGACATCACCCTAAAGCCAGAATCATCCAAAGGTACCATTATCCACTCGACCGAAGATGTTTCACTCGGAAGAATCAATGGTACTCGACCGTCGCAGAAGTCACTCGACGAACAGAAGATCTAAAGCCACTCTGCACCAACAATGGCCGAACATTTACTTATAGGCATAATTATCATTTATAGAATTTAATGGCTAGCGTTACCAGTAATGTTCCTCTCTTAATGTACCTTAAACCCCTTGTAACGTGAGCTGGATGGGGTCCTGGCGCACTCTATATAAGCCACCCCCTCCACTGGCAAAAGGGTTGGCATCTTTTGTAAACACACACACACACACACACACACACACACATAATCCAGTCGACCGCCTTAGGGCACCGAGACGTAGGGCTGTTACTTCCTCCGAGAAGGGCCTGAACTCGTAAAACTCGTGTGTACAGCTACTCCATAGCTAGGATCTTGCCTCCTCATACGTACCCCCATTCTACTGTCAGTCCTAGACCCATGACAGGCGCGCCCCTGACCCTCGTGGCCACCCCGTAAGGCGGTTGGTCCCCTTCTTTCACCGCAAGAAAGCTAATATCCAGATAGAGATCGTGTTAAAATTTCAGCCCAATCAGAGTTACGGATCTCCGGGAATATAAGAAACGGTGAAAGGGCAGAATCTGAGAACACAGAAACAGGGAGAGACAGAGAGACAGATCCAATCTCAGAGGGGCTCTCACCCCTCCCACGCCATGGAGACAATGGACCATAGGGGAAACCCTTCTCCCATCTAGGGAGAAGGTCAAGGAAGAAGAATAAGGAGGGGGGCTCTCTCCCCCTCGCTTCCGGTGGCACCGGAGTGCCACCGGGGGCCATCATCATCACCGCAATCTTCACCAACAACTTCACCGCCATCATCACCAACTCTTCCCCCCTCTATGCAGCGGTGTAACCCCTCTTTTACCCACTGTAATCTCTACTTAAAAATGGTGCTCAACGCTATATATTATTTCCCAATGAGTAGATCCGTTTTCTCCTATGGGTTATTTGATGATCGTGATTGGTTTGAGTTGCATGTTTTATTATTGGTGCTGTCCTATGGTGCTCTTCGTGTCGTGCAAGCGTGAGGGATCCCCATTTTAGGGTTTGCAATATGTTCATAATTTGCTTATGGTGGGTGGCGTGAGTGACAGAAGCACAAACCCGAGTAAGTAGGTTGTTTGCATATGGGATAAAGAGGACTTGATACTTTAATGCTATGGTTGGGTTTTACCTTAATGATCTTTAGTAGTTGCGGATGCTTGCTAGAGTTCCAATCATAAGTGCATATGATCCAAGTAGAGAAAGTATGTTAGCTTATGCCTCTCCCTCAAATAAAATTGCAATAATGATTACCGGTCTAGTTATCGATTGCCTAGGGACAAATAACTTTCTCGTAACAAAAAGCTCTTTACTAAAACTAACTTAGTTGTGTCTTTATCTAAACAGCCCCTACTTTTTATTTACATGCTCTTTATTACTTTTCAAACCTATTCAAAAACACCTACAAAATACTTATAGTTTCATACTTGTTCTAGGTAAAGAGAACGTTAAGCGTGCGTAGAGTTGTATCGCTGGTCGATAGAACTTGAGGGAATATTTGTTCTACCTTTAGCTCCTCGTTGGGTTCGACACTCTTACTTATCGAAAACTGTTGCGATCCCCTATACTTGTGGGTTATCATGGGTATATCTACTTGATGAAACATAAGTCTGAAACATTTGAAAAGTTCAAAGAATTTTAGAGTGAAGTAGAAAATCATCGTAACAAGAAAATAAAGTTTCTACGATCTGATTGTGGAGGAGAATATTTGAGTTATGAGTTTGGTCTTCATCTGAAACAATGTGGAATAGTTTCGCAACTCACGCCACCTGGAACACCACAGCGTAATGGTGTATCCGAACATCATAACCGTACTTTATTAGATATGGTGCGACCTATGATGTCTCTTACCGACTTATCACTATCGTTTTTGGGTTATGCATTAGAGACAGTTGCATTCACGTTAAATAGGGCACCATCTAAATCTGTTGAGACGACACCATACGAACTGTGGTTTAGCAAGAAACCTAAGCTGTCATTTCTTAAAGTTTGGGGCTATGATGCTTATGTGAAAAAGTTTCAACCTGATAAGCTCGAACCCAAATCGGAGAAATGCGTCGTCATAGTATACCCAGAGGAAACTGTTGGGTACACCTTCTATCACAGATCCGAAGGCAAGATATTCGTTGCTAAGAATGGATCCTTTCTAGAGAAGAAGTTTCTCTTGAAAGAAGTGAGTGGGAGGAATGTAATGAGGTAATTGTACCTTCTCCTGAATTGGAAAGTAGTTCATACATAAATCAGTTTGAGTGATTCCTACACCAGTTAGTGAGGAAGCTACTGATGATGATTGAGGGAGTCCTGGATTAGGGGGTGTTCGGATAGCCGCACTATATCTTCGGCCGGACTCTTGGACTATGAAGATACAAGATTGAAGACTTCGTCCCATGTCCGGAAGGGACTTTCCTTGGTGTGGAAGGCAAGCTTGGCGATACGGATATGTAGATCTCCTACCATTGTAACCGACTTTGTGTAACCCTAACCCTCTCCGGTGTCTATATAAACCGGAGGGTTTTAGTCCGTAGGACAACATTCACAACAACAATCATACCATAGGCTAGCTTCTAGGGTTTAGCCTCTCCGATCTCGTGGTAGATCTACTCTTGTACTACCTATATCATCAATATTAATCAAGCAGGACGTAGGGTTTTACCTCCATCGAGAGGGCCCGAACCTGGGTAAAACTTCGTGTCCCTTGCCTCCTGTTACCATCCGGCCTAGACGCACAGTTCGGGACCCCCTACCCGAGATCCGCCGGTTTTGACACCGACATTGGTGCTTTCATTGAGAGTTCCTCTGTGTCATCGCCATCAGGCTTGATGGCTCCTACGATCATCGATAGTGATGCGGTCCAGGGTGAAACTTGTCTCCCCGGACAGATCTCTGTCTTCGGCAGCTTTGCACTGCTGGCCAATTCACTTGGCCATCTGGAGCAGATCGAAAGCTATGCCCCTGGCCGCCAGGTCAGATTTGGAAGTTTAAACTACACGGCTGACATCCACGGGGACTTGATGTTTGGCAGATTTGAGCCACTGCCGAGCGCGCCGCACTGCCACGACGAGCATGATCTAGCTCTGCCACCTAACAGTGCCCTGAAGGCCGCACCCGCATCGGCTTCGACCCTTAATTTGGAGCCAACTGCGCCGATCGAGGATGGGTGGTTGGACGCCGCCTCGGGGGCTGTGATCCTAACGGCGATCGAGCCGAACACCAGCCCCGCACTCCGCGAGACTCGTGATTCCAAGGAGCCGGACTCCTCTCCGGACTCCGAACCATTCGCGCCTGTGCCGATCGAATCCGATTGGGCACCGATCATGGAGTTTACTGCCGCGGACATCTTTCAGCACTCGCCCTTTGGCGATATTATGAAATCACTAAAGTCTCTCTCTTTATCAGGAGAGCCCTGGCCGGACTACGGTCAGCGAGATTGGGATACGGACGATGAAGAAATTCAAAGCCCACCCACCACCCACTTTGTAGCCACTGTCGACGATTTAACCGACATGCTCGACTTCGACTCCGAAGACATTGACGGTATGGATGCCGATGAAGGAGACGATGAAGAACCAGCGCCTATTGGGCCCTAGAATGCCACCTTGTCATATGACGTATACATGGTGGACGCACCAAAAGATGACGACGAGGAGCGGAAGGACACACCGAAGGCTTGTTCCCTCGAAAAGCAGTCAAAGCAGCGACGCAAGCGCCGCCCCAAATCCCGCCTCAACATAAATAGCGATCACACAAACCCAGCGCTGGAGTAGGGCAAACCGCTGCTGGACAACGACAATCCGGATAATCAAACCGAACAAACAAATCCTATCAAGGATAATGGTCCGGACGACATAACGCCGGACGGGCACCCAGAGTAGCAGACTGCCCGTAAAAGGCTTGTTGCCACCGCGAGGAGTCTGAAAAAGCAGAAGCAAAGGCTCAAGGCTGCGCAAGACACACTCCACATCAGATGGAGTAAAATACTCAACACAACAGCGATGTACGGCGACAATCGCCCCTCCAAGAGCTACCCAAAGCGGAAGCTGCTACCTGAATTCGATGAGGAGGCCTCAGACCCCCCACAACCAAATATCAAAGTAGCCACCTGGTCGGATAGACGACCCCTCTATCAACACAGAGCGGCATATAACGCCACTCACAATACAACACGCGACCCATGCGAGGGCTCGCACCCAAAGGACGGCGCAACAAGATCCATCTATGGACCACGCAAGCGCCCCCCAACATACAATGCAACACAACAAACATCCGAACAACGCGGTACACCCAGCTACAGGGGTGCCGCACACCCCCTATGTTTCATCGATGAGGTGCTGGACCATGAATTTCCAGAGGGATTCAAGCCCATAAACATAGAGGCATACGATGGAACAACAGACCCTGGGGTCTGGATTGAGGACTATATCCTTCATATCCATATGGCTAGAGGAGATGATCTCCACGCCATCAAGTACTTACCCCTCAAGCTCAAAGGGCCAGCTCGTCACTGGCTCAAAGGCCTCCTCGAAAGCTCCATTGGAAGTTGGGAACAGCTCGAAGACGCCTTTCGGGTAAATTTTCAAGGGACTTATGTCCGACCTCCGGACGCGGACGATTTGAGTCATATAACTCAACAGCCCGGAGAGTCAGCCCGAAAGCTTTGGAACAGGTTTCTTACTAAAAAGAACCAGATTGTTGACTGTCCGGACGCTGAAGCCTTGGCAGCTTTCAAGCATAGCGTCCGTGACGAATGGCTCGCCAGACACCTCGGCTAAAATAAGCCGAGAATGATGGCCGCATTAACAAACCTCATGACCCGCTTTTGCGCGGGTGAGGACAGCTGGCTAGCCAGATGCAGCACCAGCGACCCCAGTACATCTGAAGTTAGAGATGGAAACGGGAAATCACGGCACAACAGCAATAACAAACACCGAAATAAAGAAGATAGCACGAAGGGCACGGCAGTAAATGCCGGATTCAAAAGCTCTCGGCCAGGTCAAAAGCCGCCCCCTAAAGGCACCAGGGATGAACTGCCTAGCCTCAACAAAATTCTGGACCAAGTATGTCAGATCCATAGTACCCCTGGTAAACCTGCTAATCATACCCACAGAGAATGTTGGGTCTTCAAGCAGTCCGGCAAGCTCAACGCCGTACACAAGGGGGAGGATACACCAAGTGAAGACGAGGACGAGCCTCCCAAGCAAGACATGGGGGAGTGAAAGAAATTTCCACCAGAAGTCAAAACAGTAAACGTGTTACACGTGATCAAGGGAAAAAACAACATGACACTCCCAGGAAAATATACCCAAGTGCCTGTCACCGCGAAGTCCTGCCACTAGTCGTCTCAACTGATCACTTTCGACCATCGCGATTACTCAGCATGTATCCGACATGCAGGATGGGCTGCCCTGGTATTAGACCCAGTAATTGGCGGATATCACTTCACATGAGTCTTGATGGACGGCGGCAACAGCCTAAACCTAATATATCAGGATACAATCCGAGGGATGGGGTTAGACCCAACACAAATTATCCATAGCAATACTACCTTTAAAGGAGTAACGCCAGGCCCAGGGGCTCGTTGTATGGGCTCCCTCCTACTACAGGTTATATTCGGCTCCCCCGATAACTTCCGTCGCGAGCATTTAACCTTCCACATCGCTCCGTTTCAAAGTGGCTATCAAGCACTGCTCGTACGCGAAGCTTTCGCTCGCTTTAATGCAATACCACACTACGCCTCCCTCGCACTCAAGATGCCCGGTCCACGTGGCATCATTTCAGTGCACAGAAATATCAAGCAATCTCTGCGCGCCGAAGAGAGTGAGGCTGCCTTGGCAGCCGCACACTAAAGGCGCCGGACCAGCGAAAGCATTCAATAGGTTGTCAAGACCTCAGACACAACTAATCGAGTCCGGCGCCGCTACCTATACCGAATAAATGATCACACCCCTATTTGTCAATACAAGGGGCTCAACGCGCGCAGACAAGTGGCAATTTCTCCTCATCTTGAATTATACATGGTTTCCTTAAAAAACTATCTTTTTGCACGACAACTTTTTCACCTAAATTCCTCTCTTTTATAGATGATCATCGTGCTACACCCGTCCAGGATACGGCACAACAGAGACACAGGCGCAGACGTGCAGCAGGGACCCGCTCCAAGGATTCTTTTTAGATTAAGACCCTGCGTAAACCTTTTTTACTATCTCTTGTTGATACATATCCACCGTTGAGAAGGATGCTGACGTCTTGGCATGTGGCCACGCCAGAACAATGCACGTACCTGGACACAAGGGGCTTCTTACAAAGGCCATTATTTAGGCCCGGTTTATACCACTAAGACCGAATACCTTAGGGAGTGTTCGACGTCGCGAGTTTGGCCTTATATGCATCAGCTCCGAATCATTGTCTTTGGTCAAATGTTGGGTTTGCCCGGCTCCTGTGTTTTGGTGCCTTACGTTCCGCTTTACCGGCTAAGGTAGCACCAGGAGAACTACTGCAATTGTGCCCTGGTTCATCCGGACGAGCACCTCAGTAGAGAAAGCCGAAAACTGACTGTCATGATATAGCGTGAGACTGGTCAACCACTCGATGACCTGTTGGAATGTTAGAATTCCTCCGCCTTAACGAAGGGCCATTTTTCGGCCAGGCATGTACGCACCCCGGGATCGGGAAAGTGCGGAGCCACCAGGGGCTATTTAGTAGCCCCACTGTCAAACTCCTATGGCTAAGTGAAAGTGCTAAAGCATTATAGTCCGGTTGCCTCGCTCGCTCCGCTATCACCTCCTTAATAGGACCAAGACGTTGGGTTAAGTGTGAACACGTGCTGTTGCGAGCACCTCCGCATTATATGCGTGAGGGTTGAAGCCGACGGGTGCAATCTTTCAGGTTATACACATGTATACATAAACGGCCGCCTAGGAGGCATCATATTACTTTCAGGCAAAAGTATAAAAATAGCCTTATAAAAATTTGTAAAAGAATTTCGCTTACAACGATATTACATATCACTCAAACATAATATTTTGAGCACTGGGTCTCTATCAAACGAGCACCCTCAAGAACTTCTTCAAAGTAGTGCTTAGCAGCCCTTCGACCTATGGCCGAATCCCGCGCTGCAACAGTGGTAGCATCCATCTCCGCCCAGTATGCTTTAACACGGGCAAAGGCCATCCGTGCGCCCTCTATGCACGCCGACCTCTTCATCGCATTAATGCGCGACACCACGTCAAGGAACTGCTGCACCAAGCTGAAATAGCTGTTCGGTTTTGACCTTTCTGGCCATAGCTGATCCACAACAGACCTCATGGAGAGTCCGGACAACCTATTTCGTTTGGCCCATTCGGCTAATTGGCCAGTCAATGAAAGCGGACGCTCGGGAGAATGGAATTGTCTCCAAAACAGCTGGTCTACTTCATGGTCCGTCTGACCCTGGAAATACTTGGCCGCATCGGCAACGCTCACCGCCAAATCCATATATACATCCTCCGAACTCCACAACCGATCCAGAGGGGCATACCGTGGATCTCCGAACTTCCTCCGTAACATAAAGGATTTCCCAGCTACAATATCCCCGACTTCTCGCAGCTCCTCCTTCTTTGCCCTCATAGCAGAGCGGAGGTCCTTTCTCGTCGCAGCAGCCTTCTCAAGGTCCGATGCCTTCGCTTGGTTTTCCTTTTCAAGAACCCGGCAACGGTCGGCAGCGGCTTTTAATTCTATGGCCATCTTGGCCATCTTGCCTCAGCTCTCACCATGCGCGGCCTTCTCGGCTTGCAACTCTTCAGCCGCCTTCAAAGCAGCCGCATTACCCAACCTCGCTTGTTCCTTGGCTCGGGCAAGTTCTGCCCGCAAGGCTTCAACAATGGCAGCTCCATCTGCAGTCACAACATATTAAAGATACTGGCATCATGCTGCTTTTCCTATGTGGCGTTTACCAGATAATGACACTTACCCTATGCCTCGTCAAGCCTCTTGTTAACAAGCTCGATGTCGGCGTCTGCCGCATCCAACTGCCGTTCTAAATGGGAAACTCGCAAGTCCGGCTAGCCACCGAAGCTTCCATCACCTGCACATAGAGGCAGTATGGTTATTACCTGGGAATATGATCCTCTATTCGTCGTCGTTTCCGACGACAACCAGAGTCTCAGGGGCTACTATCTACACAGGGCACACCTAGCATCTGCAGGACTATCATACATTCTTTTACGTACCTCAAAGCCTATCAGTAGACTCATAAAAGCTTCATGCAATCCGCTTTCGGCGGACGATATTCTCTCCATAACCGTATTCATCAGCACATGGTGTTCATCTGAGATGGCCGCTCGCCCCACCAACTCCCTCAGAACATCCGATCGCACACTAGACGGTGTCGGACTCTTTTGTCTGCTCTCTTCGGGAGCCGGACACTGGGAGCTTCGGGGGTCAATGGGATTATCTTCTGGCCTCACCGGACTCAGAGAGGCCCTCCGCGACGACACTTCAGGGTCGCCCGCTTCTGGAGCGGAGGAGTCCGGAGGAGGCGTTTCACTCTCCATCATCTCTGGAAGAAGATCACCCGAAGACGAGCTCATTTGAGAGGGGCTAAGGCCCGAACTGCAAAGATATATGCGGTGGTTATTTTCTCAGAAGAAAAAGATGGCATATCTGTACTATTAAAGTATTTCGGGTCACTTAGGACTCGCGGGAGAATTGATCCCCCGCGGACTTTGTGCGGCAACATCGCCCCCCAAGGTAGGACCCTCTGTGGGAGACTTCTTCTCCCGTTTGGAAGCTTCGGCTTCTGAATCCCCGGGCGCAGTCCTTTTCCTCTTCTGGTCGTCTTCCTTCATGGAGACGCTCGCTCCCTCGGTTAGAATGGGCAGCGTTGGGGGCCCGCGTCCGCCCGTATTATCCTCCACAGTATCTTCCTTCAAGGGCTCCGGGCAAGGTGCGGTGTGGAGCATCTTTTCCAATACCGGATTTTCCAAACCCTCAGGGAGGGGGGCCGAACACCGAATCAACTTCGCCTTTGTTAGCCAGTCCTGGTCAAAAAGCAAACTCTCAGAAATAACTTCGTAACAAAGGAGAGATAGTATGTTCGGCCGGAAGATGCCTTACCTGTTCGGCGGCGCGGTTACTACTCAGGCCCACGTCCTTGGTGATTTCCGGACACTCCACCTGAGGTCCGAAGAATGACTTGTACATCTCCTTGTGCGTCAGGCCGAGAAAATTTTGAATGACACGCGGTCCCTCGGGATAGAACTCCCACAGGCGAAGAGGCCGGCGTTTGCAAGGCTGGACTTGACGAACCAGCATAACTTGTATTACCTCAACCAAACTGAAATCTCCATTGAAGAGATCTCGAATGCGGCTTTGCAGTATAGGCACGTCCTTGGCTGGACCCCAGCTCAGACCTCTACTAATCCATGACATTAGTTGTGGTGGATGGCCCGAGCGGAAAACAGGGGCAGCCGCCCACTTGGCACTTCTAGGAGCTGTGATGTAGAACCACTCCTGTTGTCACAATTTAGACACCTCTGGGATGGAACCTTTGGGCCATGGAGCTCCCGTCATCTTGCGTATTGAGGCACCTCCACACGCTGCATGTTGCCCCTCGATCATCTTCGGCTTTACTTCAAAGGTCTTGAGCCATAGGCCAAAGTGAGGGGTAACTCGGAGGAAGGCCTCGCACATGACAATAAATGTCATGATATGAAGAAAGGAGTCCGGAGCTAGATCATGGAAGTCTAGCCCGTAATAAAACATCAAACCCCTGACGAAAGGATCCAGAGCAAGGCCTAGACCTTGGAGGAAGTGGGAGACGAACACGACGTTCTCGTTGGGTTCGGGGGTGGGGACGGCCTGCCCTCGGGGAGGCAGCCGATGCAAAATCTCGGCGGTCAGATATCTGGCCTCCCTCAACTTTTTGATGTCTTCTTCCGTGATGGAGGAAGGCACCCATCGGCCTCGAAGGCTAGATCCGAACATGACTGAAGGTTCGGAGAACCTGACCTGGACTTTGGGCGTTTGAGCTTGAGGTGGGGGAAGGATTCGATTGAACACGGGAGGGAAAAATAAAAGCCTTGTCCCTTTATAAAGAGGGTGAATATCAAGCGTCCTCTCCGTGTCCGTTTGGACTTGCCTATAATCTAGGAGTCCTAGAAGCGGTTGGGTTACCCACGCCCGTATTGATGAGAATCCCGGAATAAGGGGACACGATCTCTGCTTTAACAAGACGTGCCAAGGAAACCGCCTCGCATGACGCGCTGAGGTGGGATAATAAAACGACTCGGATAAAGGCTTGGCCATGGTGTGTCGCACTACGGAATACGTTAGTAGATTAGATTTGTGTAAATATTATTCTCTCTATGGCAATATGTGGAAACTTATTTGGCAGAGCCGGACACTATCTTTGTGTTCAAAATCTTCTATGAAGTACTTGGAGGAGGAACCCGCCTTGCAATGTCGAAGACAATCTGCGCGCCGGACTCGTCGTCATTGAAGCCTGGTTCAGGGGCTACTGAGGGAGTCCTGGATTTGGGGTTGTTCGGATAGCCGGACTATACCTTCGGCCAGACTCCTGGACTATGAAGATACAAGATTGAAGACTTCGTCCCGTGTCCGGAAGGGACTTTCCTTGGCGTGGAAGGCAAGCTTGGCGATACGGATATGTAGATCTCCTACCATTATAACTGACTTTGTGTAACCCTAACCCTCTCCGGTGTCTATATAAACCGGAGGGTTTTAGTCCGTAGGACAACATTCACGACAACGATCATACCATAGGCTAGCTTCTAGGGTTTAGCCTCTCCGATCTCGTGGTAGATCTACTCTTGTACTACCCATATCATCAGTATTAATCAAGCATGACGTAGGGTTTTACCTCCATCGAGAGGGCCCGAACCTGGATAAAACTTCGTGTCCCTTGCCTCCTGTTACCATCCGGCCTAGACACACAGTTTGGGACTCCCTACCCGAGATCCGCCGGTTTTGACACCGACAATGATCATGAAACTTCAGATCAAGTTACTACCGAACCTCGTAGGTCAACCAGAGTATGGTCTGCACCAGAGTGGTATGGTAATCCTGTTCTGGAAGTCATGTTACTAGACCATGATGAACCTACAAACTATGAGGAAGCGATGATGAGCCCAGATTCCGCAAAATGGCTTGAGGCCACAAAATCTGAGATGGGATCCATGTATGAGAACAAAGTATGGACTTTGATTGACTTGCCCGATGATCGGTGAGTCATTGAGAATAAATGGATCTTCAAGAGGAAGACGGATGCTGATAGTAGTGTTACTATCTAGAAAGCTCGAATTGTCACAAAATGTTTTCGACAAGATCAAGGTGTTGACTACGATGAGATTTTCTCACTCGTATCGATGCTTAAAAGTCTGTCCGAATCATGTTAGCAGTTGCCGCATTTTATGAAATTTGGCAAATGGATGTCAAAACTGCATTCCTTATTGGATTTCTTAAAGAAGAGTTGTATATGATGCAACCAGAAGGTTTTGTCAATCCTAAAGGTGCTAACAAAGTGAGTAAGCTCCAGCAATCCATTTATGGACTGGTGCAAGCATCTCAGAGTTGGAATATATGCTTTGATAAAGTGATCAAAGCATATGGTTTTATTTAGACTTGCGGTGAAGCCTGTATTTACAAGAAAGTGAGTGGGAGCACTACAACATTTCTGATAAGTATATGTGAATGACATATTTTTGATCAGAAATAATGTAGAATTTTCTGGAAAGCATAAAGGAGTGTTTGAAAGGAGTTTTTCAAAGAAAGACCTCGGTGTAGCTACTTACATATTGAGCATCAAGATCTCTAGAGATAGATCAAGATGCTTGATATATTTTCAATTAGTACATACCTTGACAAGATTTTGAAGTAGTTCAAAATAGAACAGTCAAAGAAGGAGTTCTTGCCTATGTTGCAAGGTGTGAAGTTGAGTAAAGACTCAAAACCCGACCACGGCAGAAAATAGAAAGAGAATGAAAAGTCATTCCCTATGCCTCAGTCATAGCTTCTATAAAATATGCTATGTTGTGTACCAAACCTATTGTGTACATCACCATAAGTTTGGCAAGAGGGTACAATAGTGATCCAGGAGTGGATCACTGGACAGCGGTCAAAAATATCCTTAGTGGAATAAGGAAATGTTTCTCGGTTATGGAGGCGACAAAGAGTTCATCGTAAAGAGTTACGTCGATGCAAGATTTTGACACCGATCTAGATGACTCTAAGTCTCGATCTAGATACGTATTGAAAGTGGGAGCAATTAGCTAGAGTAGCTCTGTGCAGAGTATTGTAGACATAGAAAATTTGCAAAATACGTATGGCTCTGAATGTGACAGACCCGTTGACTATATTTCTCTCACAAGCAAAACATGATCACTCTTTGGGTGTTAATCACACAGTGATGTGAACTAGATTATCGACTCTAGTAAACCCTTTGGGTGTTAGTCACATGGAGATGTGAACTAATCACATAAAGATGTGAACTATTGGTGTTAAATCACATGACGATGTGAACTAGATTATTGACTCTAGTGCAAGTGGGACACTGAAGGAAATATGCCCTAGAGGCAATAATAAAGTTGTTATTATATTTACTTATATCATGATAAATGTTTATTATTCATGCTAGAATTGTATTAACCGAAAACTTAGTACATGTGTGAATACATAGACAAACAGAGTGTCACTAGTATGCCTCTACTTGACTAGCTCATTAATCAAAGATGGTTAAGTTTCCTAGCCATGGACAAGAGTTGTCATTTGAGGAACGGGATCACATCATTAGAGAATGATGTGATTGACTTGACCCATCCGTTAGCTTAGCACGATGATCGTTTAGTTTGTTGCTATTGCTTTCTTCATAACTTATATCCTATGACTATGAGATTATGCAACTCTTGGATACCGGAGGAACACTTAGTCTGCTATCAAACGCCACAACGTAACTTTTTTTTTCTTTTTCTCGAATATGCACGAGTGTGCATATCATATATTAAAGAAGAACGACAAAGAAAGCCTCCACCAACAGTTACATTTACACGTCTGTGCGGCGCTTAGCACGCACCCACTCCACCCAGATACACGTAACCTACTCCTCCCTCATAGCCCACCTATACAAACTACCTTGGAAACTCCCTAACCCCCTCTTGATAAGCCCTGCCTTAGCCCATACCATGGCCTCAGACTTCACCTTCTGGATGAGCCTCTCAATCGATGGGGAAACACCGTCGAAAACAATGGCATTTCGATGCTTCCAAAGCTCCCACATTACAAGTAACATCACTGTACGTAGGTCATTGATCCTCGTTGTCCCATATGCGCTCCTGCTGCCAAGCCAGTCCCCGAGCTTGTCATCCTGCCTTGGTTTCCAGTCTGCTCTGCCAAGTGCCTCACCTATGCGCGTCCACGCCATTCTGGCGAGCACGCACGTGAGCAAAATATGGTTTATCGTTTCTTCTTCCTGATCACAAAACGGGCACGTGTCCTGGTGCGGTAAACCTCTCCTCGCTAGCCGGTCCGAGGTCCAACACCGGTTTCTGAGGGCCAACCACGCAAAAAAGCGACACTCCAACGGCGCCCTAGACTTCCAAGTCAGCTTTGATGTGGGCACCACCTCCCGACCCCAAAATCTGCTCGCATAGGCCGAGCTCACGGTGAACTAGCCGTGAGCCTCCCAGGACCAAGCGACCACATCCTGCTCTCCCACACACGGCTCCCAAGCTTGCACCCTCGACCATAGATCCATGAACTGCCGCAGTGTGATCTCATCCATGTCCGGCCCAACATGTTGTGCCCAAACTCCACTCGTAGCGACCTACCCCACCTTCTGACCTCTCCTGATTCTTGATGGGATCCTTTCATACACTGCCGATGCTACCTCCTGCACCCTCATGCCATCGAGCCATCTATCCTCCCAGAACAAGGTAGTCCTCCCATCTCTAGCCTCGGCTCTAGTTGCTGCCCAGAATATCTGCATAGACTCTTTAGGCACTTTAGTAGTGAATTCACTCCACGGTTTGTTACCATCCACCCTTTGCAGCCACGGCCACCTCGCTTGCATTGCCACATTCAACCATTGCAAGTTTGGTATGCCCAGACCTCCAGCCCACTTAGGGGCACACACCGCTTCCCAGGCCACCGCGCAATTACCTCCATTTGCATCGGCCCTCTTGCACCACAGAAATCCCCTGCACACCTTGTTCATAGCCGCTGTTGTCTTCATCGGCAGGTCCAGAGCCATCATCGCGTGTATCGGCATGGCACATAACACAGACTGCACCAGTGTCAACCTCCCACTCTTCGGCATTAGCATGGACTTCCATTTGGGAAAACGATTTGCCAAGTTATCCATCAAGTATTGTAGCTGTCCTGCTGTTTGTTTTCTTAGGGAAAGCGGTAAACCAAGATATTTGATCGGGAACGAGGCCACTGGACATCCTAACTCCTGGCTCACCCAAGCCATTGTGTGCTCATCACATCTAATGGGCAGCGCGGCCGATTTGGCCATGTTTATTCTTAGTCCCGAAGCTTCCCCAAACATGGCAAAGATCGCTCTACATGCCGCCAGATCCACTTGCTTTGGCTTCAGGAAAAGGACTACGTCGTCCGCGTATATCGACATTCTTTGCCTCATGCCCACCGCTGCCAAGGGTTCCATCACCCTCCATAGCACCGCAGCCTCGAACATACGTTGCAAAGGTTCCATGTGAGAATGAATAGCATAGGTGACAGCGAGTCCCCTTGCCGCAGCCCTTTGCAATTGAAAATAGTTTCTCCAGGCTCGCCATTGACCATCACCTTTGTAGTTGACGTGGCTAGGATACCGCAAATCCAAGCCCTCCACTTTTGCCCAAAACCGGATTGTTGTAGTACTTCCAACAAGAAAGGCCATTGGACCGAATCAAATGCCTGGGAGATGTCCAACTTAAGAAGAACAACCGGGTTCTTTAACGCGTGTAGCCTCCTTGCCATTCCTTGAACTAGCATGAAGTTGTCATGGAGTGATCTTCCTTTTACGAATGCACTTTGATGATTCCCCACGAGGTTTGGAAGTTCCACGACCAACCTGATTGAGAGTACCTTTTCAAAGATCTTTATTGCCCCATGCACCAGGTTTATCGGTCTGAAGTCTCCCACATCCAATGCGCCTTCCTTCTTTGGCAAAAGAGATACCAATGATCGGTTGATTGCAACCATGCCTCTCATATCCTCCCGATACATACCGTCCATAGCCCTCATGAAATCCACCTTAATGATATTCCAACATGTGGCATAGAACCTTCCTGTAAAACCATCCGGCCCCGACGCTTTGTCCATAGGCATTGACTTAACCAGTTTTTCCACTTCCTCGGCTGTGACGGCTCCTCAAGCTGGGACATATCCCATTGTGACAAGCTCAGCCCCTCCAAGTGGATTGCATGTTGCCGCGGCTCACATGAACCCAAAGCTTGGCCATAAAATGCATCTACCGCCGATGCCACCTCGTCCTGGCCGGAGAAAATCTGCCCATTGTACCTCACTGCCCGCAGCACATTCTTCCGCTGCCTATGGCTAGCTTGCTAATGAAACAGCCTTGTGTTACCATCCCCCTCATGCAGCTGCAGCAGCCGCGATCATTGTCTTGCAATCAAACGCTCTAGTGAACACAACCCCAAAAGTTTATGTTTCAAGCATTTCCGCAGCTCCCTCTCCGCATGAGTCAATACACGCAACTCCGTAGCTACATCTAGCCGTGTGATCACCACCAAAGCAATGCCAATCTGCAGCTTCACGTTCCCAATCCACTGGTCACTCCATTTCTGCAAAGCTTTTGCCGTTGCCCTAAGCTTGCAATGCAGCGTGAGGTAGTCATTTGATGTTGCGGGAGTAGCCTCCCACGCAGCCTGTACCGTCTCCATGAACCCTGCCGCCTTAACCCAGAAAGCTTCAAAACGGAAGAGTTTGTGAGTTTTTATTTCCACATTCATGTCCAACATCAAAGGGCAATGATCCAAAATAGCTGTGCCCAGAGCCGATAAGAAGCACGTAGGGAATGCCTCATCCCACTCGTTTGTGACGAATATATGATCAATCTTCTCCAGAGTAGCCTCCTGTCGTTCATTAGACCACGTGTACCGGCGACCATTCAAGTACAACTCCTTCAACTCGAGCCTATTCAACTTGGCTCAAAACCTGCCCAACATCCTCCGGTTGATCAAGGCGTTGTTCTTGTCTTCTTGCCTTGCAATGAGATTAAAATCTCCAGCTACAAGCCAGGGGCCTGCGTGTAGCTCTCTTATATCCACCAGCTCTTGGAGAAATTCCACTTTATCCCTGTCCTCTTGAGGTCCATATACACATGTAAGCCACCACTCCGCCGCTCCCGGAGCCTTCACAATCGCCGTGAGCGAGTTGCTCAGGTAGTGTGGTTTTGAGAGCATGACGATCGTCTCGTCCCAGGCCACTAAAATCCCACCACGCGTCCCAACCGCATGGACATAGAAAAACTTGGTAAATTTATTGCCAAGGCAATGTTGTACAACCGCTGCAGATATCTCTTACAGCTTTGTTTCCTGAAGACAAACTATGGCCGGATTCGCCTCCACCACTACATGCCTCACCGCTTCTCTACATGCAGGAGCATTGAGCCCACGCACATTCCACACAATGATCCGTAGGGGTTGTGCATACATCATCACCTCCTACCTAGACCACCCGCATCTACCCCTAGGCCATGGCACCGACCACTTGGGGCGTATCCAGCAACGGCACCGGCGGATACTCCCACCCAAAGAGGGCCAACACCGCTGCGATGTGCTCATTCGAGAGTGGCCGGTTGAACAGATCGACGTACATGCGAAGGGCTTCCTCAGAGATGACCTCTCCCTCATGAGCCAAACATGACTTACGAATGATCACTTGCTGCTGTTTGCTGGCCCCATGTTTTGCAATCCTCTCGCTCCTCCTCGGCGTGATGTCCAGAATCCTCTTCCTCCTTGGTCTACGGGTATGCGCCCCATGCTTGCGCGTCTTCGGCCCTGCCAAAATTGGCTCAATAGATCTGCGCATGCTCTCACACAGCTGCGCCACGTCCCCTAGAGCATGCTCTGCCGGTCTTGGAGTGCATTCGGAGGCACATAGTGGAGATGGCTCGTCGCTCCCGGAAAGACTCACCTGGAACATGTCCCAATCTTCTACCTGCCCCACCTGCTGCGATATCCCGTCCTCCTGCAAGAGAAGCTCAAGGGCCATACATCCCTGCATGCATGAGGTCTCTGCCTCGTCGCCACACACATGTCCCCCCTCACCTGGCTGCACGGATCCATACCCGACCAAGGGGGCACGGGAATTGACAGATACTGTTGTCTCCATCTAGGAACAGGAGCCCCTGTCCACCGACTCGCTCCATGCACTGTCGGGCCACACACCAGACCGGGCCAGCCCCGACCCCACTGATAGCTCTATCGAGCCAACCAGGCAAATCTCACTAGACTGCTTTGCCAGGACCGAATCAACCAGCTCCAATCGCGTCGCTACCTGCACCCCATGCCCACGCCATCTCGATAACATGACAGATGTCGGGGAGGCCCACGCGCCGCCCCCCAGCACATCTTCCGAGCCGCAAGCTAACACCTCCACCCGGCTGGCCGCCTCGCCCCGGGCCAGCTGTCCCTGAGCCGTTGGCTCCATAGATTCCACGGTCAAGTCACGGTCAATCTCTGCAGTAGGCTCCACCTGCCGCAGCCGAATGTCATGCTCCCCATCCGGGCCCGCAGCACCTTTATTTTGAACGCAGTCCTGCGCCGCCGCCAGAGCGTATGCCGACGACGAGCACCCCGCCGATGGCGGCAAGGCTACCGAATCAGAACCATTCCTCCTCGCACCCTCAGCTCCACCTTGGCCTTGTCGCTGCGGAGCCCGCAATCTTCCATCTTCCTCCGGCGGTGGAGCCGGCAGGCTAGGCAGCGACGCCAGCTCCGGATCGTCGTCCTCATCCACCATCGGCTCGGCCAGCTTGACAATGCGAATGTTATACCACAACGCTGCCATCCTCGCCGCCCGCGGGAAGACCCTACCTCGCCGCCGACGAGGCTCCTCCACGTACAACCTCCTCTGCTCCGGGATGCACTCCGGCCGATCCATCCTCACCCACACCTTGTAGCTCGACATGTCGAACCTCCGCGTTGTGCTGTCCACCACTCCAACCACGAGCCCCAGGCCATGGAGGACCGTATTAGCCGTCCTCCTCGTCCACGCGTGCGCTGGCACCCCCACCAGCGCCACCGGCACCAGAAAGGATAACGCCGCTCCGGTAGCCTACGCCTGCGTCAACCATGGACGCAATGACAGAGAGAAGCCGGCCGCCGAAGATGGCGACAGACCCTCCTGCCGCACCATCCTGTCGCGCGTGCTCTTCTCTCTGCACAGCACCAAGAAATCCTCCGGGAAGAAAGCTCGAATCGACATGTCCATTGGCCCAATGTGAAACTCCTCGTGCAAGGCCGCCGCTACCCTTGCCAGGTCGACCTCCGGCCTGGTACCCGTAATCGTCACCACCGCCGCCTTGGACAGCTCCGCCTCCATCTGCCAGAGATCCTTCGCCCCCTCCATGAAGCAGCAACCCACTTCCTCGACGACCGGCTGCTGCACACCGGCAGCCGGCCGTGAGACATCCACCGGCTCGAAAGGCACCGAGAACACTGGGCTAGCCTTGCTCCCAGAAGCACTGTTCCGGACCACCTGATTCCATGGGCGCCCCACCCTGCGCGCGCCCTGTGGCGGCGGCCCTGGTGGGGGCGGCGGAGGCACCAACATCATCTGGGACGGCCCCTGCACCACCTTCCTGACGAGAGAGACAGGAGGGGCATCGATGGCACCGGACACCTCCCTTTGTCGCAACGTCGACACCTGCTGCGGGCGCACCGGGGCCTCCACCGGCGACGCGCTCCCCCTCTAGCCACAGTTCCTGGCAATGTGCCCGAACCCACCATACCGCACGCACAAAGTCTCATTCAGCCAATCCCTTGAGATGTGCCGGTCATCTCCACAATTGTAGCAACAACCATGCAGAGTAGCCGTAATTCTTGTCCACGGCGGCCTCAAGGTGGGGAGCATCGGCGAAAGCCGCCTCCTTGTTGCCGGCCGCGGAGGAGAGACAGGGCCGCTCCATCAGCCTTGACGAACCACCTGCAGCACCGCCCTGGACGATGGGACCGAACGCTGTGCCGAGCACCTCGGGGACGGCAATGGCAGATCTGAGCGGCGGCCTCGTCAGGGACTGCGACCCCTCGGAGGAAGATGAGGACCCTACCGACAGAGAGACCCGCGAGGCCATGAGACTGGGCGCTGGCTCCGGAGTAGAGACCGGCGAAAAAAGGCAGCTTTGGTGGCTGCCGGCGCCGGAGTGGCCACCGGTGCTCAAAGAGGGGAGGGGGAGGCGCTCAGAGAGGGGAGGGGGCTTTCGTCGCTTGGTTGATCGTCACAACGTAACTGGGTGACTATAAAGATGCTCTACAGGTTGATACGTCTCCAACGTATCTATAATTTTTGATTGTTCCATGCTATTATATTATCAACCTTGGATGTTTTATATGCATTTATATGCTATTTTATATGATTTTTGGGACTAACCTATTAACCTAGAGCCCAATGCCAGTTTCTGTTTTTTCCTTGTTTTTGAGTTTTATAGAAAAGGAATACCAAACGGAGTCCAATTGACGTGCCATTTTTAACGATTTTTTATGGACCAAAAGAAGAACCCAGAGTAAAAGAGTTGGGCCAGAAGAGTCCCGGGCCGTCCATGAGGGTGGGGGGCGCGCCCACCCCCCGATCGCGTGGGCCTACCTCGTGGACGACTCGGGCACCTTCTTGACGTGAGACCTACGCCAAAAATTCCTATAAATATAGAAACCTCCAGAAAATAACCTAGATCGGGAGTTCCACCGCCAGAAGCCTCCGTAGCCACCGAAAACCAATCTAGACCCGTTTCGGCACCCTGCCGGAGGGGGGAATCCCTCTCTGGTGGCCATCTTCATCACCCCGTCTCTCTCCATGACGAGGATGGAGTAGTTCTCCCTCGGGGCTGAGGGTATGTACCAGTAGCTATGTGTTTGATCTCTCTCTCTCTCTCTCTCTCTCTCTCTCTCTCGTGTTCTTGAGTCGGCACGATCTTGATGTATCGCGAGCTTTGCTATTATATTTGGATCTTATGATGTTTCTCCCCCTCTACTCTCTTGTGATGAATTGATTTTTCCCTTTGAAGTTATCTTATCGGATTGAGTCTTTAAGGATTTGAGAACACTTGATATGTATGTCTTGCAAGTGATTATCTGTGGTGACAATGGGATATCACGTTATCCACTTGATGTATGTTTTGGTCATCAACTTGTGAGTTCCGTGACCTCGTGAACTTATGCATAGGGGTTGGCACACATTTTTGTCTTGACTCTCCGGTAGAAACTTTGGGGAACTCTTTGAAGTTCTTTGTGTTGGTTGAATAGATGAATCTGAGATTGTGTGATACATATCATATAATCATACCCACAGATACTTGAGGTGACATTGGAGTATCTAGGTGACATTAGGGTTTTTGTTGATTCGTGTCTTAAGGTGTTATTCTAGTACGAACTCTATGATAGATTGAACGGAAAGGATAGTTCGTGTTATTTTACTATGGACTCTTGAATAAATCGATCAGAAAGGATAACTTTGAGGTGGTTTCGTACCCTACAATAATCTCTTCGTTTGTTCTCCGCTACTAGTGACTTTGGAGTGACTCTTTGTTGCATGTTGAGGGATAGTTATATGATCTAATTATATTATTATTGTTGAGAGAACTTGCACTAGTGAAAGTATGAACCCTAGGCCTTGTTTCCTAGCATTGCAATACCGTTTGTGCTCACTTTTATCATTAGTTACCTTGCTGTTTTTATATTTTCAGATTACAAAAACCTATATCTACCATCCATATTGCACTTGTATCAGCATCTCTTCGCCGAATTAGTGCACCTATACAATTTACGATTGTATTGGGTGTGTCGGGGACACTAGATACTCTTGTTATTTGGTTGCAGGGTTGTTTGAGAGAGACCATCTTCATCCTACGCCTCCCACAGATTGATAAACCTAAGGTCATCCACTTGTGGGAAATTTGCTACTGTCCTACAAACCTCTGCACTTGGAGGCCTAACAACGTCTACAAGAAGAAGGTTGTGTAGTAGACATCAAGCTCTTTTCTGGCGCCGTTGCCGGGGAGGTTAGCACTTGAAGGTATATCTTTAGATCTTGCAATCGAATCTTTTAGTTTCTTGTTTTATCACTACTTTAGTCTATAAAACAAACTTACAAAAAATGGAATTGAGGGTACCTCAAATGCTTCATCTTTTTAATGTCTTTCGTGAGAATAAGGATTCCGATACTTGTGCTCAAGTGCTAGAAGAAGAAATCTATAAAATGTTTGGCACTAAATCTTTGTATGATGAGCATGATTGCAATGTTGTTAGTATGAATTCTTTGAATATCCATGATGCTAATGATATGTAAAGCCACAAGCTTGGGGATGCTATGTTTGATGAAGATGATATTTTTTGTCCCCCAAGTCTTGATGAGTAAATTTATTTTGATGATAGTATGCCTCCTATTTATGATGATTATATTGAAGAAAGTGGGTTTGGAAAAGTGTCAACTTTAGGAAGTAATGATCCCACTATTTCGAAGGGTGTTGAATTTTATTGTGATAATTATGAAAGTGGGTTTGGAGAGGTCATGCCTTTAGTTAATGTTAATCCCACTATTTTGGAAGAGTGTCAAATTTGCATACTTATAGATCATGAAAATAATGCTTCATGTGATGGTTATATTGTTGAATTCATTCATGATGCTACTGAAAATTATTATGAGGGAGGAATATATGCTCATAGGAATTGCAATAATATCAAGTTTCCTCTCTATGCGCTTAAAATCTTGAAGTTATGCTTGTTTTGCTTTCCTATGCAAGTTGATTCTTGTTCCCATAAATTGTTTGCTCACAAAATCCCTATGCATAGGAAGTGGGTTAGACTTAAATGTGCTAGTCATATTCTTCATGATGCTCTCTTTATGTTTCAATTCTTATCTTTTATGTGAGCATCATTGAAATCATCATGCCTAGCTAGGGGCGTTAAACGATAACGCTCGTTGGGAGGCAACCCAATTTAATTTTTGTTCTTTGCTTTTTGATCCTGTTTAGTAATAAATAATTCATATAGCCTCTGTTTAGATGTGGTTTTTTATGTTTTAATTAGTGTTTGTGCCAAGTAGAACCTTTGGGAAGACTTGGGTGAAGTCTTTGCGATCTTGCTGTAAAAAACAGAAACTTTAGCGCTCACGAGTTTTGCTGCCATTTTTTACTGGAGAGTGCGATTAAGTTGATTATTTTGCATATGATTAATAGATAAATTACTCACGTCCATAAATTTATTTTAGAATTTTTGGCATTCCAGAAGTATACGTTTGATCCAGATTAGTACAGACTGTTCTGTTTTTGACAGATTCTGTTTTCTATGTGTTGTTTGCTTATTTTGATGAATCTATGAGTAGTATAGGAGGGTATGAACCATAGATGAGTAGGAATACAGTAGATATTACACCAATATGAATTTATAATGAGTTCACAACAGTACCTAAGTGGTGATTTATTTTCTAATACTAACGGAGCTTACAAGTTTTCTGTTAAGTTTTGTGTTGTGAAGTTTTCAAGTTTTGGGTAAAGATTCGATGGACTATGGAATAAGGAGTGGCAAGAGACTAAGCTTGGGTATTCCCAAGGCACCCCAAGGTAATATTCAAGGACAACTAAGATACTAAGCTTGGGGATGCCCCGGAAGGCATCCCCTCTTTCGTCTTCGTTCATCGTAACTTTACTTGGAGCTATATTTTTATTCACCACATGATATGTGTTTTGCTTGGAGCGTCATTTTATTTTATTTACTTTTGCTTGATATTTGAATAATATCCCAAGATCTGAAATTTTTAAATGTTAGAGAGTCTTCACATAGTTGCATAATTATTCGACTACTCATTGATCTTCACTTATATCTTTCGGAGTAGTTTATCATTTGCTCTAGTGCTTCACTTATATCTTTCTAGAGCACGGTGATGGTTTTATTTTGAAGAAATTGTTGAACTCTCATGCTTCACTTATATTATTTTGAGAGTCCTAAACATCATGGTAATTTGCTTTGGTTATGAATTTAGTCCTAATATGATGGGATCCAAGAGGGATATAATAAAAACTTTCATATAGAGTGCATTGAATACTATGAGAAGTTTGATACTTGATAATTGTTTTGAGATATAAAGGTGGTAATATTAGAGTCGTGCTAGTTGAGTAATTGTGAAATTGAGAAATACTTGTGTTGAGTTTGGCAAGTCCCGTAGCATGCACGTATGGTAAATGTTGTGTGAAAATTTTGAAGCATGGGGTGTTCTTTGATTGCTTTCCTTATGAGTGGCGGTTGGGGACGAGCGATGGTATTTTCCTACCAATCTATCCCCCTAGGGGCATGCGTAGTAGTAATTTGCTTCGAGGGCTAATAAACTTTTGCAACAAGTATATGAGTTCTTTATGACTAATGTGAGTCCATGGATATTACGCACTCTCACCCTTTGAAAGTGCAACTATCCCTAGGTGGTTTTGGTAATTCATAACAACATATAGCTCATTGAGCTAATGCTATTCCAAGATGATTATTTCAAGAAAGCTCAATGATTGGCATGGCATGGATGTGAAAGTGGAACCCTCAAAATGCTAAGGACAAAGGATTGGCTCAAGCTCAAAAGCTCAAGACTCTTCATTTTATATTTTAGTGATCCAAGATCACATTGAGTCTTTAGGAAAAGGCCAATACTATCAAGGAGGGATGAGGTGTTGCTTAATGAGCCTCTTGCTTCATGTGCTTAATGATATGCTCCAAAATCCTCAGCTACTTTCCCATATCCACATATGACCTAAACCCTAAGCCAAACTCGGTCCTACCGATTCTTTCTATCCGGCGCCACCGAGTTTCACTTGTCATAAGCCACTGCCAAACCCTAGCAAATCGGTTCTACCGATAGGGATCTCGGTCTCACCGAGATGGGATTGCAAACTCTCTGTTTCCCTTTCGTAACTTTTCGGTCTCACCGAAAGAGCGAATCGGTCCCACCGAGATTGCAATGTAAATTCAGTGTTTCCTTTTTGTAACTTTTCGGTCTCACCGAAAGAGCAAATCGGTCCCATCGAGTTTGCCTGACCAACTCTCTGGTTAGCTTATTACCAAAATCGGTCCCACCGAGTTTGTGTAATCGGTATCACCGAGATTACGTTATGCCCAAACCCTAACCATATCGGTCCTACCGAGTTGCATGTCAGTCCCACCGAAAATCTCTAACGGTCACCAGGTTTACCTTTTCGGTCCGACCGAGTTTGTTGATTCGGTCCCACCGAGATTGGAAAACTGTGTGTAACGGTTGGATTTTGTGTGGAGGCTATATATACCCCTCCACCTCCTCTTCATTCGTGGAGAGAGCCATCAGAACACATACACAATTCCAACTCATATGTTCTGAGAGAGAACCACCTACTCATGTGTTGAGACCAAGATATTCCATTCCTACCATATGAATCTTGATCTCTAGCCTTCCCCAAGTTGCTTTCCACTCAAATCTTCTTTCCACAAAATCCAAATCCTATGTGAGAGAGTTGAGTGTTGGGGAGACTATAATTTGAAGCACAAGAGCAAGGAGTTCATTACCTACACACCATTTGTTACTTCTTGGAGAGTGGTGTCTCCTAGATTGGCTAGGTGTCACTTGGGAGCCTCCGACAAGATTGTGGAGTTGAACCAAGGAGTTTGTAAGGGCAAGGAGATCGCCTACTTCGTGAAGATCTACCGCTAGTGAGGCAAGTCCTTCATGGGCGATGGCCATGGTGGGATAGACAAGGTTGCTACTTCATGGACCCTTTGTGGGTGGTTGCTTCTTCGTGGACCCTTCATGGGTGGAGCCCTTCGTGGACTCGCGCAACCATTACCCTTCGTGGGTGGAGCCCTCCGTGGACTCGCGCAACCGTTACCCTTCGTGGGTTGAAGTCTCCATCAACGTGGATGTAGGATAGCACCACCTATCCGAACCACGGGAAAAACATCCATGTCTCCAATTGCGTTTGAATTCTCCAAACCCTTCCCTTTACATTCTTGCAAGTTGCATGCCTTACTTTCCGCTGCCAATATACTCTTTGCATGCTTGCTTGAATTGTGTGATGATTGCTTGACTTGTCCTACAATAGCTAAAATCTGCCAAGAACTTAAATTGGGAAAAGGTTAAGTTTTTATTTGGTCAAGTAGTCTAATCACCCCCCCTCTAGACATACTTTCGATCCTACAAGTGGTATCAGAGCTTTGGTCTCCATTTTCTTTGATCTCCATAGCTTTTGGTGGTCATAGCCTTGGTTTCACAACCTAGGAGAGTATGGCGTCTAGCAAGGGAAATTATCACCGTAGAGGTCCTTACTTTGATGGTACTAATTTTGCTAGTTGGAAGCATAAAATGAAAATGCATATTCTTGGACATAACCCCGCCGTTTGGGCTATTGTGTGTGTTGGTTTGCAAGGTGACTTCTTTGATGGGAAAGAACCAAACCGTGAAGCTACCGCGGATGAGTTGAAGATGTTGCAATACAATGCTCAAGCTTGTGATATTCTCTTCAACGGATTGTGCCCCGAAGAATTCAACAAAATCAGCCGTCTTGAGAATGCAAAGGAAATTTGGGACACTTTGATTGATATGCACGAAGGTACCGACTCCGTCAAGGAATCCAAGTTGGATGTGCTTCAAAGTCAACTTGACAAGTTTAAAATGAAGGATGGTGAAGGTGTCGCTGAAATGTACTCTAGGCTTGCTCTCATCACAAATGAGATTGCCGGTTTAGGAAGTGAAGAGATGACCGATAGATTCATCATCAAGAAGATTCTAAGAGCCTTGGATGGAAAATATGATACGTGTGCACACTGATCCAAATGATGCCCAATTACAAAGATCTCAAGCCAACGGAGGTGATTGGAAGAATTGTTTCTCATGATATGTCACTTAAGGATAAAGAAGAACTTCACAACAAATCAAGTGGTGCCTACAAAGCCTCATGTGAATCCCCTACATCATAAAGTGAGAAACAAAACTTCAATGAAGAATTGAGCTTAATGGTGAAGAACTTCAACAAGTTCTACAAGAGTAGAAGCAAAGATAGAAGCTTCAAGTCAAGGTCCTACAATGACAAAAGATCTTCTAGTCAAGAGCGAAACTGCTACAGTTGCGGAAGACCCGGACACTATTCCAATGAGTGTACGGCTCCCTACAAGAGAAGAGAAGATTCTCCAAAAAGAAGAAGCAAAGAATCACCACCAAGAGAGAGAAGGAGTAGAGATGATCGTTATGAACAAAGATACTCACAGAGAAGCAAGGATTCTGAAAGGAAGGAAAAATCATCAAGGAGCTACACAAAACGAAGACATCAAGCTCATGTTGGTGAATGGGTATCCGGCTCCGACTCCGACAGCCACTCCGAGAGAAGTTATCACTCCGACTCTGAAGATACTCAAGATGAAGGTGTTGCCGGTCTAGCACTTGTGTCAACCAACTCCTATGACATATTTGACTCACCAAATGAAGGAATTGGAAGATGCTTCATGACCAAAGGTCCTAAGGTAACACACCCCGAGTATGTTGATTTCAATAGTGATGAAGATGACTTGTTAGGTGATGATTTGCTTGTTGACAACTCTAGTGATGAATACTATGATGAAACGTCAATTAATCATGCTAATCAAGATAAAACGAATGACAATGATAAGGAGAAGATTGAGGCTCTAACTAAAGAACTAAACACTCTTAAGTTAGCTCATGAAACTATCTTCGAAGATCATCAAGAACTTTTAAGAGCTCATGAGAAATTACGCTTTGAAAAGCTCAATCTTGAGCAAGAGCATGAGTTCTTAAAAGCAATCAATGATGATCTTCGCAAGAAAAGTTCTCCTTACATTGCCAAGCGTTTACTCTTATCCACTTACATGCCTCAAGTCAAGTCTAGTAACAAGAACAAGAAAGATTCTTCCTCTAGCAGTAACAATGATCATGCTAAATCCAATATTGTTGCTTCTAGTAGTTCTCTTGATTCCACTAATGATTCTCTTAGCCAAGTTACACTTGAGCAAGAAAATAGCTTATTGAAGGGAATTATAGAGAAAGGAGTGTACAAAAGCCTTGCCGGGAGTAAGCAATTCGAGGAAATTGTGCGCAAGCAAGGAATGCACCGAAAGAATCAAGGTGTTGGTTTTGAACGAAAGTTCAATGCCAATGGAGTTGAGTGGGAAGAAGATCAATACCCCAAGACAAAGTTTGTTCCTCAACAAGAGAAGTATGATACTTCTTTCAAGGGGACACAAGCTCAAGATGATCTTCCACCACAAGACTACAAGCAAAAAGGCAAGGACAAGCTTCAAGAGGAAATTGATGCATTTGAAGAAGCTCCTAAGACCTTAGTCAAGTGGATTCCCAAGACTACTTCAAGTTCCACTTCATCAAGTACGACTACAACTCCAAGGATTCCCATCAAGATGGTGTGGATCCAAAATAAGAAGAACTAGAGAGTTCTTGAGGGTGACTCCGCCAACATACTTCACTCTTATCATTTTGGCAAGAACAAGTGCAATCAACTTCCACATCTTGCACTAGTTCAAGGAGTCACAAACCCTCTTGTTGGTAAGACAAGGGACAAGGTAACCTAAAAGTTTTCATGGACATCATCTTGTGTGTGCATCACTCTATGTCTATGGATATCCTTGTTTGTTCCTTGCGGGACTAACCCATGTAGGTATTGAAAGTGCAATTCACTCAAAGGGATAGCTCCAAGTGATCTACATCAACATTGAGCATCCACATGTTCAACATCTACATGAAGTCATCATCGACAAAACCCGAGGTTAGTTCATCCCTCTAAGGGGGATATCACATCTAGGGGAGCTTTACTCTAAGACTTGAGCTAAAGCAACTCTAAAGATGTGAACACAACAATGCTTTATGTAAAAGTGGTAACCCCACTTGAGCTTAAACGATGAGTATGACCTATGATCAAGTGTTCTCACTTGACTCCTAAGTCAATATACTCATATATAGATGACCTTGTCATCACAAATTGCTTGGTAGATGCTAGAATTGGTTGTGCATGCCTTGTCACATATTTCATTTGCCATCTTATTGTGTGAGCATGCTGGTTGCATATTTTACTCATTCGAGGACATCACTTGTTGTTTTGATTGTTCAATTTTATTTCCTTTTGCCAAGTGGATGGACAAGAATGCCTAAGAACCTCCTCTAGCTATCTATGCTTTTCTCGTCTCAAACTCTATTCATGCTACATCACAAAATTTGATCAAGTCAGATTCGAACCACTCTGTGTGAGGAGCGCTCGGAGTCCCCGATTCGTCATAGACTTAAACTTCCAAAACCTCTTTATGATTCTCGGTCTGACCGATACCCTACTTTCGGTCCTACCGAGATCATTAAGTTGATCTATGTTTTTGATCTCGGTGCAACCGATTTGAACCATTCGGTCACAACGAGTTGCAACAACTGTATACAGTTTTGCATCTCGGTGCCACCAAGTTGTTCCACTCGGTCACACCGACAGGGTCGGGCTATATATAGTCACGGGCAAAAATTTGCAAATTTCTCCGAACCCCTTCGCCCGCGCGATAGCCTGCTCTGCCAACTTGGTCTCCGGATCGTCTCCTCGCCGCCAGCCGCCTCCAGTCGCTGGTCTCCATCGCCATCAACGGAATTCAACCCCGCCGTTGCCGCCGTAGCGAGTCTCCGCCGAACTAGGGTATGGACTCGATCTTTGTGCTATTCTCCAACCCGATTCTTAGCACATTGTGATCATCATGATTCTTGCCACGATTGAAACACTCCTATCCAGTTAATGCGCTCGTAGATTAGGTTTGATTCGAAAATTTTAGGGTTAGGTTTCCGCCGAAACCATCTCGGACCCACCGAGTTGAAAAACTCGGTCCCACCGATTTGGCTTATGCCATTGCACAAGTGAGACTCGGTCTGACCGAGAATTACTTATCGGTGTGACCGATTTTGGAACTTTGTGAAACCCTAGCAGTCTCGGTGCCACCGAACTGTGACTCGGTCCAACCGAGTTCACTAGTTTAGGTTCCGAAACTGCTTCAGTATCACCGAGTTTGAAAATCGGTAGATCCGAGATGATTTCAGTGGGAAACTAAAACTAAGTTTTTGAGTCATTCTTTTGCAAAAATCTCTGCATTTTGTGATGCTCATCTATTCTACCTCATCTATAAACTATTCACAGGGTCAGCAGTCAGCTTGTTCATCATGTCAGGCCAAAGTGATAGCCAGAACTTGTCAGAGCAGCAAGTGCAGATGAGTGAGGGCACTAGTCCCTCCAGCTCTTCAGATGATGGTAGCAGAAGTACCCCAAGCAATTTGCCAAAAGCTGCCACCAGACAGAGGAAGAAGAGAACTTCAGAATCAGATGATGAGGATTATGTGGCAGAAGAGGAAGCAACTTCAAAGAGAGTAGTGCTTGAGAAGGAACATGGCTCAGCTCAAGGCACAAAGCCAGGCTTAAAGATCAAAAGGCCAGCAGGCAGGCAGCCTATGCCAAAGGCCAGAGCTTCAACCAAGATTTCTGAGAAGCCCACTCCCATAGAGCCAGTTGCTGCTGAAGGCAAGAAAAGAAAGGAAAGGGTGAAGAAGATCGTAGCCAGAGTGCTTGGAAAGGCTTCCATCATGGAAGAAGAGGAAGAAGAAGAGGTTGCTGCACCAGCACCTAAGGCACCTAAGCTTATGGGTGATGCTATAAGATCAGGGGCTGCCACATCTAAGCCCAAAGAAGCACCCAAAGCTGCCTCCAAGCCCAAGTCTGCACCAAAGAGAAATACAAGGAGCATACCTGCAACTGAGAAGAACAAGGCCCCAGTGCCTGAAGCTGCAGAAGAAGATGATGAAGAGCAAGTACTCAGAAAACTCAAGCCCAAGATCCCAGACCACAATGATGCTCATCCTGTGGCTGGGGATATGAAGCTCAGGAGAGACTCAGGGCTGAGGAAGTGGAGAGAAGCAGACCCGTATGCTTCAAGGAGGAGGACTGTTGTTGAATATAGGTTTCACACTAAGGAACAGCAGGACTTTTATGAGACAGTGCTGCTTGATAAGAAGCCCATAGTTTGTGATATGAGATGGGTCGACTGGGAATATATCAAGGAAAATAAAGAGCACTATCCTAGAGTGCAAGACAGCTTCATAGCTTGTGGAGTAGCTGACTTTGTTGGGCAGAAGCTCACAAAGTGGAATGAGGAGCTTATAATGCAGTTCTACTCCACAGCACATTTTTATCCAGATGGGAGGATCACATGGATGTCTGAGGGTATGAGGTACCAATCTACAGTTGCTGAATGGGCTCAGCTGATCAATGCCCCAGAGGAGCATGAGGATGACTTGGATATCTATGCCAAGAAGAAGATGGATCATAACTCTATGTCAAACATGTACAAGGAGATCCCAAATGAAGCACTTGATACATTCAAGTTTGGCTCAGTGCATTATCTTTTGTCAGGGCTGCCAACTATCAATTGGATCTTGAGGCACACCTTATTGCCCAAGTCTGGAGATCACAAGATGATCAGAGGCCATGCAATCAACTTACTACATATCTTTGATGTGCCACAGAAGTTCAAGGTGATGAGCCTCATGGTAGAGACTATCAAGAGGACTGCAGCAGATCAGAAGAGGAGCTATGGATATGCCCCACAGATTCAGGAGCTTATCAACTCCAAGATGGGCACGGGCATATACTTATTGGACAAGGAACACCTGCCCATCCGTCCAGATTTTGAAGATAATCAAGTTGTTATGACTGAGAATGAACCATCATCAGCACAAGCACAAGCAAAGAAGGAGAAGGCAAGGAAGGAGAAAGCTGCCAAGATGCCAACTCAAGAGGAGGCATCTGAGTATTTCTTGAAAACCAAACAAGAGCAGCTTGGTTACCTAATTGCATCCACCCTGCGGATTGAGAAAGGACTAGCCACCCTAACTCAGAACCAGGCAAGCCTAGAGAGAATCATGGAACAAAAGTTCTATGACTTGGATGTCAAGGTGACAGAGATTCAGACTGCAGTGGAACAACTCCAAGATGACATGCAGGAGAGGAGAGGCAGGACTACAACTGATGCCTTTGCCAGAGTGCCACGAGGTCCGAGGGTGTCTGCAGTGCCAGTTGCTGACCCTAGAGCCACCACGTCTGCACCAGCTACAGCCTCAGTTCCACCAGCTCCAGCGTCCACTTCAGCCTTGACTCCGACCACGTCTACAGAAGGCTTCGTCCTTGGAGTGCTCCGGACTCCACCACCACCTGAAGATCAAGCCTGAGCGTCGATCTAGCACTATGCATTTTCTAGGAACTTTTTGGTAACTTGTTGCCAAAGGGGGAGAAAATGTATAGATCATAGGCTTCGAGAGAGAGAGTGTTGCTTTTTTCTCTCTTGCTTTATTTGGTGGTTTTTCGAACTTTGTTTGCTTTTGAGTGCTTGAGATACTATGTCATTGCTCGTGAGACATTGATGATCATGTGTTTGATCATAAGCTACACTTATGCATGCTTGATATATCTTATCTATCTTATGTGATCATTCACTATTCTTGGTGATGAGTGCATGTATTTCATTCTTATCATTTTAAGTGCTCCACCAAGATGTATGTGACATGGAAGAGTAACCCATGACTCTAACTCTTTGTGCATTTGCAGTCCAAAGCAAATTTTAAATATGCACAAATTTAGGGGGAGCTCTTACTTGTCACATACTTCTCAAAGCGACGATATATTTCATGCTTATTATCATTTGTCGAAGCGTTGATCTATATGTTGTCATCAATTACCAAAAAGGGGGAGATTGAAAGTGCAACTATCCCTAGGTGTTTTTGGTAATTCATAACAACATATAGCTCATTGAGCTAATGCTATTCCAAGATGATTATTTCAGGAAAGCTCAATGATTGGCATGGCATGGATGTGAAAGTGGAACCCTCAAAATGCTAAGGACAAAGGATTGGCTCAAGCTCAAAAGCTCAAGACTCTTCATTTTATATTTTAGTGATCCAAGATCACATTGAGTCTTTAGGAAAAGGCCAATACTATCAAGGAGGGATGAGGTGTTGCTTAATGAGCCTCTTGCTTCATGTGCTTAATGATATGCTCCAAAATCCTCAGCTACTTTCCCATATCCACATATGACCTAAACCCTAAGCCAAACTCGGTCCTACCGATTCTTTCTATCCGGCGCCACCGAGTTTCACTTGTCATAAGCCACTGCCAAACCCTAGCAAATCGGTTCTACCGATAGGGATCTCGGTCTCACCGAGATGGGATTGCAAACTCTCTGTTTCCCTTTCGTAACTTTTCGGTCTCACCGAAAGAGCGAATCGGTCCCACTGAGATTGCAATGTAAATTCAGTGTTTCCTTTTTGTAACTTTTCGGTCTCACCGAAAGAGCAAATCGGTCCCACCGAGTTTGCCTGACCAACTCTCTGGTTAGCTTATTACCAAAATCGGTCCCACCGAGTTTGTGTAATCGGTCTCACCGAGATTACGTTATGCCCAAACCCTAACCATATTGGTCCTACCGAGTTGCATGTCAGTCCCACCGAAAATCTCTAACGGTCACCAGGTTTACCTTTTCGGTCCGACCGAGTTTGTTGATTCGGTCCCACCGAGATTGGAAAACTGTGTGTAATGGTTGGATTTTGTGTGGAGGCTATATATACCCCTCCACCTCCTCTTCATTCGTGGAGAGAGCCATCAGAACACATACACAATTCCAACTCATATGTTCTGAGAGAGAACCACCTACTCATGTGTTGAGACCAAGATATTCCATTCCTACCATATGAATCTTGATCTCTAGCCTTCCCCAAGTTGCTTTCCACTCAAATATTCTTTGTACAAAATCCAAATCCTATGTGAGAGAGTTGAGTGTTGGGGAGACTATCATTTGAAGCACAAGAGCAAGGAGTTGATTACCTACACACCATTTGTTACTTCTTGGAGAGTGGTGTCTCCTAGATTGGCTAGGTGTCACTTGGGAGCCTCCGACAAGATTGTGGAGTTGAACCAAGGAGTTTGTAAGGGCAAGGATATCGCCTACTTCGTGAAGATCTACCGCTAGTGAGGCAAGTCCTTCGTGGGCGATGGCCATGGTGGGATAGACAAGGTTGCTACTTCGTGGACCCTTTGTGGGTGGTTGCTTCTTCGTGGACCCTTCGTGGGTGGAGCCCTTCGTGGACTCGCGCAACCATTACCCTTCGTGGGTGGAGCCCTCCGTGGACTCGCGCAACCGTTACCCTTCGTGGGTTGAAGTCTCCATCAACGTGGATGTAGGATAGCACCACCTATCCGAACCACGGGAAAAACATCCGTGTCTCCAATTGCGTTTGAATTCTCCAAACCCTTCCCTTTACATTCTTGCAAGTTGCATGCCTTACTTTCCGCTGCCAATATACTCTTTGCATGCTTGCTTGAATTGTGTGATGATTGCTTGACTTGTCCTACAATAGCTAAAATCTGCCAAGAACTTAAATTGGGAAAAGGTTAAGTTTTTATTTGGTCAAGTAGTCTAATCACCCCCCCCCCTCTAGACATACTTTCGATCCTACACCCTTCCATCATTGCTAGCCTCTTCGGTACCGTGCATTGCCCTCTCTCGCCTTGAGAGTTGGGGCAAACTTCGCCGGTGCATCCAAACCCCGTGATACGATACGCTCCATCACACATAAACCTCCTTATATCTTCCTCAAAACAGCCACCATACCTACCTATTATGGAATTTCCATAGCCATTCCGAGATATATTGCCATGAAACTTTCCACCATTCCGTTTATTACGACACACATCATCATTATCATATTGCCTTGCATGATCATGTAGTTGACATCATATTTGTGGCAAAGCCACCATGCTAATTTTTCATACATGTCACTCTTGATTCATTGCATATCCCGGTACACCACCGGAGGCATTCACATAGGGTCATATTTTGTTCTGAGTATCGAGTTGTAATTCTTGAGTTGTAAGTAAATAAAAGTTTGATGATCATCATTATTAGAGCATTGTCCCATGTGAGGAAAGGATGATGGAGACTATGATTCCCCCACAAGTCGGGATGAGACTCCGGACGAAAGAAAAAAAAAAGAGAAGAAAAAGAGGCCAAAAGAGAGAGAGAAGGCCCAAATAAAAAAATAAAAAAATGAGAGAAAAAAAGAGAAGGGACAATGTTACTATCATTTTTCCACACTTGTGCTTCAAAGTAGCACCATGATCTTCATGATAGAGAGTCTCTTATTTTGTCACTTTCATATAGTAGTGGGAATTTTTCATTATAGAACTTGTCTTGTATATTCCAATGATGGGCTTCCTCAAAATGCCCTAGGTCTTCGTGAGCAAGCAAGTTGGATGCACACCCACTTAGTTTCTTTTGATGAGCTTTCATATATTTGTAGCTCTAGTGCATCCGTTGCATGGCAATCCCTACTGCTCGCATTGACATCAATTGATGGGCATCTCTGAAAGTGCTAGTTATCGACTAGAGGGGGGGTGAATAGGCGATTTTTATGAATGTCTTCAAAACATGGGAGTTTCGAAGACAAACAGTAGAAATGAACCTATTGGCATGCAGTGGAAGGTAGACTATGTCAGCGTTCTGGGAACGGGGGTCCCCAGACTTGTCTGCCTGCGGCCTGCGGCGTGGCTCAAAGGGGGGCCCAGCACGACCCATCTTCATCAACACAAACCCAAGACCCTCGCGAGGGGCCAAGCCTCGCGGGGCGGACGACACGGAGCTTCCTCAGGCACGACCTCATCAGGCTGGCTCGCGAGAAGGCGGAGAGATCAAGGCGGGGTACCTCACAAGGTGCCCGTGACGCAAGCCATGATGACCAAAGGTGCCAGGCGGGCGCCAGCCCACGCAGTGTCCTCCTTTCCTCTTTGGTGCAAAGGGAGCAAGCGCAGCCGTGGAGTACCGAGGCATCAGGCAAAGGTTGCCATTTCAGTGCAACAAGACCAAGACCAGGAGGACTGCAAGACAGAGGTCATCATGGAGCCCAAGACGGCGTCACCACCAGAGCTTTGTGCAGGCGAAGACTACTTTTGTCAGGATAGCTAGTACTAGCTGTCCCCCTTCAAATTAGCCCGCCATTGTTGGCTCCCTTCCCGCTCGATATTTGGGAAGAGGACTAGGGCCTCTATAAATAGGACCAGCCACCCACAAGGCAAGGTAGAAGGTAGAAGGGAGAAGAGGAAAAAGAGAGAAGAGAGAAGAGAGAGGCAAAGGACGAAGAAGAGAAGATCGAAATCCGAGAGAGAGAGAAGGGTGACTGAACTTCCCCTAGCAGTTCGTCCCCCCCAGCCAAGAACAGACCCTCGCGAGGCTGTTCTTCCTTGTATTGTTCATCATCATCAGCCCAAGAGGCAATCCACCACACCACACACTAGAGTAGGGTATTACACCACAATGGTGGCCTGAACCAGTATAAACCCCGTGTCTCTTGTGTTGTTGTTCCCATAGCTTAGATCTTAGCGAGGCGGAGGGGTGCAGGTAGGTAGGAGGCGAAATCTCCACGCGCACCCCAGTGTTCGAACCTCAAGGGTCTGCCGGAACCCGAAACCCGACATTTGGCGCGCCAGGTAGGGGTGCGCCGGAATCCACCTTCTACCGCTTCGCGCCCCGTCACGTCGTCATCGCCATGTCCGGCGACCAGGCGGAAAACCCAGATCCATGGGCGGCGTGGCCCGCCCGCGCAAAGCCGCTCGCCTCGGGCAACCCCGTGCCCCAGGCAGCTCGCGATCCGCAGGGCGCTGCGGGCCGCGGGCGACGCGGACAGGCTTCGACAGCTCTCACACCGCGGCAGGCGCGGTCGGCAGCAAGGGCCTCCAATCACGCCGCGACCACGACACCGTACACCCGCCGGGAGCAGGCGAACTCGAGGGCCGCGCTCACGGTGGCCCGAGAGCTGCTGCAGTGCAGGCCGCTGGAGGGCGGTCGTGACGTGCTGCTGGAGCGGGTGGCAGAGCTCCTGGGCTTCGCCGCCTCGGGGGCTCACCCCTTCTGCACCCAGCTCCCATCTCAAGCCTAGGGCAGCCCGCGCGGGGGCTACGCGCGCGCCCGCGGGCTCCAAGGCTACTCCAACGCCAGCGAAGCTGTCAGTACCGGACCGGCGGCAGCGCTGCCCCCGCTCCCGGTCCGTGAAGAAGGAGGGCACGACGCGACCCAAGGCCCCAGTGGGAAGCTGCGCTACCACCCCACGGTGGGCGCGTCAAGCAGAGCTGCATGGCTCGCAGAGCACCACGGCACAGCCTTCGGGATGACGGCACCAGAAGAATACGTGCCCCTCATGATGGACCAAGGACACCCTCACGAGGGCGAACAAGGCTCGCCCCTCAGCCCAAGCTGGGGGGACGAGGCGCCAGAAGCTGAGCCCTTCAAGGAGTCCCGGGATGGTCCCACTGGGCACGCTGGAGGCAACGATTATCGGGTACCGCTAATTCTTCAGGAGCAGGAATACGCTAACCATGGATCGCAGGAGGTACAGGTCGCCACAGCGAGTAGCTGCCCCACTCCCACAGTCTCCTACCCCTCGGGAGGAGGGCGCAGGGGCTGCAGGAGAGGGGCCGAGATCTGACATGACCACCGCGGCGTTCGGAGCAAGGTGTTCTCAGGAGGTAGGCCCTCCGCTGGGGAGGTGCCTCAGGGCCTGCCCCCGGTGGAGGACCCGTGGTCGTCGGGGGAACCGCTGGCGACCGCTCTACCCCATCGGCGGTGTCCTGGTTTCTGGTCGTCGTTGATGGCACTAGAGTGTGGCGCAAGGCGGGGCCCTCGTCTGGCGATATGAAGCAAGGCCGGTACCTGTGAAGAAGGCCCAGTGCCTGTGAAGCTCGCCGCCCCGTGACACTCTCACGTAATAATGAGTGGGGCTGTACATGCCCCAGAGTCTCAGGGGTGCCGGCCTCAGGCCCTGGGGCTCCCTCCCACACCCAGTGGCAGCACTTAGCTCCGCGCTGGTGAGAAGACGTCCAAGACTAGATTAGGTGCTGGACGCGGCCTTTTGTCTGCTTTCATTGCTTTTCCCTTTGGTTGTCGCTTTCCCCCGCTGGATTCAAGTTGGATTCGAATTTGAGATTTGCATGTGTTCGGGGAAGGGGTGTTTAGTCTCGTTCGAGCAATTTCTCGCGTTTTGGTTACCACTTCGCCTCAGCTGCCTCCCCTCGTGAGCCCCTCGCGAGCCGGGTCAGGCCTAGCTTGCGCGCAGCCCAGACTGCCGCCGCCGCGTCCTCTCAGGAGGGTGTTTTACTGCAGATCCTACGGATTCAATCAGGGAACACTCAGGACACCACAGCCTCCCACGGGATACCTCAGGGCCAGCACGAGACAAAGGTAAACTAGCCGACCAGCGTGTCGCTTAAGCCAACCACTTGGCGTGGGCGCATGGGCAATGTAGCGTCTACTAATACGATGAACACAAGTTTTACATAAGGGGCTCCCCCTCCAAAATGCTCTCACCGCCATCAGGCCAAAACCTGAGTTCTATTCATGCAGGGTAAGGAAGTAGGAACGATGCACAATCAGTCGGATAAATCCCCCAATGCGTCCTCAGGAGCACCACCCGAGCCGTTGCTGGCGTCACTGAACTCGCCATCGCTGTCCGCGTTGCCGCCAGCGGCGTCAGGGCCGTTCACCACACCGCCCTCGTCGGCAGCCACGATCACGCCATCGTTATCTGAAGCGAAGGCCCTGATAAGAGCATCCACATTGTCTTCCACCCAGTGCGCCAGATCGTCTCGGACGGCCTCGGGGACTGGGGCGATGGCGGTGTCGAAATCGAGGTGGGGATCCATGTTCCGGAGATGGCTGAAGACGCGAGAAAAGGCGCGCCCGAGCAGGGCGCGGCTCCTCTCCTCCACCAACCTGTCAGCCCTGACCGACCGCGCCTCCAGCTGCGTCACCACGTCAGTGAAGAACTGAAGATTGCCGGCGTAGTTGACTGCGTGCGGCTCGCCAACAGCTGCCTCGCAGATGTTGCCCAAGGCTGCGTTGGCTCTCTCCCAGAGCGTGGTGAGCATGGGGCCGTGCTCATGCTCCAGGATCCGCCGCTGACGTATCTCGTCTGCATTCTGGCGCGCAACAACCTCAGCCTCCTCCACCCGCTGGCGGAGAAGGAGCACCTCGGCCTGGGAGGTGGTTAACTCACCTTGCGCCACCTCAAGGGCGGCCCGGAAAGCATCGGCCCGCCGCGTCACCTCCTCCAGCTTGGCCCTCAAGGCAGCAGTCCTGCCTTCAGCCTCGGCCCGGATCAACCCCAACTTCTCTTCGAACTCGTGCTCGAGGTTCAAGTGCGCCATCGCCACCCGACGTCCGACCTCTTCCAGGACACGGGCTTCCTGTGCAGCGACATCGTCCTCCGCCTGCATCACCAAGCGCTCCCTCATCTCTAGATGCTCGTACTCGTGGGTACGTTCGGTGGCTTCCAGCGTCAGCGCCTCCTCACGCTTCTGGAGCTCTGCTGAGTCGCCAGAGGCCACCTTCATCGACGCGAGGGCTACCTCGCGCAGCTCCACCTGCTCCTCCAGTGAGTGGCACCTGTCGGATTTCGGGTTCCGGCAGACCCTTGAGGTTCAAACACTGGGGTGCGCACGGAGATTTCGCCTCCTACCTACCTGCACCCCTCCACCTTGCTAGGATCTAAACTATGGCAAGAGCAACACAAGAGACACAGGTTTTATACTGGTTCGGGCCACTGTTGTGGTGTAATACCCTACTCCAGTGTGTGGTGTGGTGGATTGCCTCTTGGGCTGATGAAGATGAACAATACAAGGAAGAACAGCCTCGCGAGGGTCTGTTCTTGGCTGGGGCGATGAAATGCTGGGAGGAGCTCATTCACCTTTCTCTCTCTCTCTTTCTGATCGAAACCCCTCTCTCAAGAGCCTCCTTCTCCAAACTCCTCAGCTCTCTGTCCCCCTCTTGCAGGTGGCTGATCCTATTTATAGAGGCCCTGGTCCTCTTCCCAAATATCGAGCGGGAAGGGAGCCAACAATGGCGGGCTAATTTGAAGGGGGACAACTAGTATCAGCTATCCTGACAAAAGTAGTCTTCGCCTACGCAAAGCTCTAGTGATGACGTCGTCTTGGGCTCCACGGTGACCTCCATCTCGTAGTCCTCCTGGTCTTGGTCTCGTTGCACCGAAATGGCAACCTTTGCCTGACGCCTCGGTACTCCGCGACTGTGCTTGCCCCCTTTGCACCAAAGAGGAAAGGAGGACACTGTGCGGGCTAGCACCCACCTGGCGCCCTCGGTCGTCATGGCTTGCGTCACGGGCACCTCATGAGGTATCCTGCCTTGGTCTCTCCGCCTCCTCGTGAGCTAGCCTGACGAGGCCGTGCCTGAGGAAGCTCCGCGTTGTCCGCCCCGCGAGGCTTGGCCCCTCGCGAGGGTCTTGGGTTTATGTTGGTGAAGATGGGCCCTGGGCCCCCCTTTGAGCCACACCGCAGGCCGCAGGTAGGCAAGTCTGGGGACCCCCGTTCCCAGAACACCGACAGTAGCCCCCGGGCCCAAGGCGCGCCCGGACTTGGCCGTGCAGGGAGGCGGAAGGGCAAGAGCGAAGCGCCGCGGGCCCTAACAGCCTGCGGCCTTAGGCGTCGCGTGGCGGTTGACTGGACGTGGGCGGCACTGTTCCCCCCACGCCCTCCTTATTTTGCGTCATGCTAGACGGACCCGTAGTCGTACACAGCCGTTCCCCTTTTTGTTGCTCGAGCGCCCTCTGTCCTTCCTCCGCTCGAACTCTGGTTTCTGTTTTCAGCTCAATCTTGAACCTCCCCCCTTCCCATCGCCATGGCTCCGATGAAGGAGGGAAGAGGGAAGAAACCCGTGTCTCCGCCTTGCCCGCCGCCGTTGGCGGCCCCCGCCGAGGGCTTGGGCAAGGTCAGCTTGGCCCTGGCCACCATCTTCAATGAATGCGGGAGGACGACGGCCTAGCCCGCGTCCCACTTCTCCATCGACAGGATAGCCACCGAGGTCCCGTATTTTGCCGACGCCCTGTGGGCAGGTCTGGTTCCTCCCTTTTCCGATTGCTTCAATGTTGTGCTTTTCCATTATCTGATCCACATGATGCATCTGGGTCCTAAATCCATCACTCTCCTTTCGGTCTTCGCCTTTGTTTGCGAGACTATGATGGGCATCCTTCCTTCGGTTGCCTTGCTGCGCCACTTCTTCTCGCTGCGCCTTGTTGACCCTATCCAATGCTGGGCGTGTGTGAGCTTTGTTGCCGCGCCTGAGATGGCAGCCTCTGGGATTGACTTCAAGCTCCCTCCGCCCGCGGCTGGGTTCCGCGAGCGGTGGCTATATATGGATGCTGGGGTGCCCAGCCCCCTGCTGTCGGAGCCAACTTCGCCTGCTGTCCCCAATTCGGGCTGGCGCCAGGAGACGCTTGAGAGCCCCCGGCTCGTCTTCGTCTAGCACCGCTTCGCGTTCTTGAGGTCGCTTGGCGCGATAGCGCCCAAGGTGGTGAAGGAGTTCCTGCTTCGCCGCGTTGCTCCTCTCCAGCGCCACTCCCGCCGGATGTGGGCCTTCAGCTGGTGCGATGATCACATGAGGCTCCAGGAAGAGGACCTGACGCCTGAAGTGCTGAGGACGACGCTCTTGACCCTGACAGGGGACCCCAACCCTGGCAGTATCCAGCAGGGAGGGGCCTTACTGTACCTCTACCAGAGCGAGGGCGATTTTGTGAGGCAGATGCCTATCTTCGATGAGTGGGGGCCGCGCCCCGCCGGCCTTCAAGGGCCTCACGATAACCCAGTGGTGGTGACTGCCGTTCCAGTCGGCCAAGGCGACTCTTCCTCAAGTGGCGGAGCAAGGAGGCACGAGGCGCCAGAGGCCGAGGGGGCTCCCGGCGGGGTGACAGCGCTGGGCGAGGCTCATGAGGAAGCAGTTATCAGGGCCCGTGCTGCCGAGGCTGAGGGTGACAAGCAGCTGCCCTCTGCGCCTACGACCGAGGCCACTGAGGCTCCGTCGGCTTCTCTTGGCGAGGCAATTGGCGGCGCACGCCAGGCAGGCACCCCTGACGCAGATCGCCTTGACGCTCCATCTTCGTCGCAGGTTGATCCCTGCGCCTGACTCTTAGGCCGCTTCCGCGTGGACTTTGAGGCCCTCCGGAAGAGAAGGGAGGCCCTGGGCGACGATTACCCTTGTCGCCTGCTGAAGCGTAGAAAGTACTTCGCCACTGATGAGTAAGCCTTCTTATTTCCCAGCTCCCGATCCTTCTGTTGCTCTTACTGACCCTTGCTCCGCAGGCCCCTTCCAGCCGAGCTTGCGGAGACGTCTGAGGAGCCGCCCCCCTTGGCTTCGCCCCCTCCATCGTCTTCAAGCGCTCCAAGTAGTGGAGCCCTTGTGGTGAGGGCGATCGACGAGGCGAACCATCCCGAGGCGTATCGTGACCCCGCGCACCTCGCGATCCTTCGCGTGCCTTCTCGTGGCATAGCCAGCCTGCCGTGGGCTTCTCGCCTGGTCATGGACTACGATTGGCTGAGGCGCTTCCTATGGTTTTCACCTGGGGACGGGCTGGCCCTCGGCCGGGCTTCTGACGCGACGTGCCCGGCCATCGCGAGGGTGCGAGCCCCCAGCCCCCAGCCCGGAGGGGGAGTGCTTACTCGCGGCCCCCGGCGCTTGCTTGGGGCGGATGATGGTGTGGAAGACGTGCTCGAGCACGCTCGGGAGCGTCGTGCTCTCCGCCAAGGATTCCTTCGAAGGGCCGCTGACGCGGTAAGCCTGCTTGGAGAGGAGCTTGCCGATGAAGACGTGCGCCTTAAGGCCGAGGGCCTGCGCCTGGCTGCAGAGAGGCGCGAGCTGGAGGGCGTCATCGTCCTTGCGCGCCGTCAGCACGATCTTGACGATGCAGAGGCCGAGGCATCGCTAGTGGCCTCTCGGGAGGCTCGATGTTGGGCCGCTGAGGAGGCTCGGGAAGCTGACCGGCGGCGAACGGCGGCGGAGAAGCAGGCTCGGGAGCTCCTGGCCTGGTGCCACTCGCTGGAGGAGCAGGTGGAGCTGCGCGAGGCAGCCCTTGCATCGATGAAGGTGGCCTCCGGCGACTCAGCAAAGCTCCAGAAGCGTGAGGAGGCGCTGACGCTGGAAGCCGCCGAACGTACCCGTGAGTACGAGCGTTTGGAGACGAGGGAGCGCTTGGTGATGCAGGCGGAGGATGATGTTGCTGCACAGGAAGCCCGCGTCCTGAAGGAAGTCGGACGTTGAGTGGCGATGGCGCATTTGAACCTCAAGCACGAGTTCGAAGAGAAGCTGGGGTTGATCCGGGCAGAAGCCGAAGGCAGGACTGCTGCCTTGAGGGCCAAGCTGGAGGAGGCGACGCGGCGGGCCGATGCTTTCCGGGCCGCTCTTGAGGTGGCGCAAGGTGAGTTAACCACCTCCCAGGCTGAGGTGCTCCTTCTCCGCCAGCGGGTGGAGGAGGCTGAGGTCGTCGCGGTCCAGAACGCGGACGAGATCCGTCAGCGACGGATCCTGGAGCATGAGCACGGCCCCATGCTTGCCACGCTCCGGGAGAGAGCCAACACAGCCTTGGGAAACATCTGTGAGGCGGCTGTTGGCGAGCCGCACGCAGTCAACTATGCTGGCAATCTTCAGTTCTTCACTGACGTGGTGATGCAGCTGGAGGCGCGGTCGGTCAGGGCTGACAGGTTGGTGGAGGAGAGGAGCTGCGCCCTGCTTGGGCGTGCCTTTTCTTGCATCTTCAGCCACCTCCGGAACACGGATCCCCACTTTGATTTTGACGCCGCCATTGCCCCAGTCCCCCAGGCCGTCCGAGGCGACCTGGCGCACTGGGTGGAAGACAATGTGGATGCTCTTATCAGGGCCTTCGCTTCGGACAACGACGACGTGATCGTGGCGGCCGACGAGGGCGGCATGGTGAACGGCCCTGACGCCACTGGCGGCGACGCGGACAGCGACGGCTCGGGTGGTGCTCCTGAGAACGCATTGGGGGATTCATCCGACTGATTGTGCATCGCTCCTACTTCCTTACCCTGCATGAATAGAACTCAGGTTTTGGCCTGATTGCAGTGAGAGCATTTTGGATGGGGAGCCCCTTATGTAAAACTTGTGTTCATCGTATTAGTAGACGCTACATTGCCCATGCGCCCGCGCCAAGTGGTTGGCCCAAGCGACGCGCCGGTCGCCTAGTTTACCTTTGTCCCGTGCTGGCCCTGAGGCAGCCCGCGAGGGGTTGTGGTGTCTCAAGTGTTCGCTGATTGGGTTCGTAGGATCTGCAGTAAAACACCCTCCTGAGAGGTCACGTCGGCGACAGTCTGGGCTGCGCGCAAGCTAGGCCTGACCCGGCTCGCGAGGGGCTCGCAAGGGGAGGCAGCTGAGGCGAAGTGGTAACCAAAACGCGAGAAATTGCTCGAACGAGACTAAGCACCCCTTCCCCGAACACACGCAAATCTCAATTTCGAATCCAACTTGAATCCAGCGGGGGAAAGCGACAACCAAAGGGACGAGCAACGAAAGCAAACAAAAGGCCGCGTCCGGCACCTAGTCTAGTCTTGGACGTCTTCTCACCAGCACGGAGCTAAGTGCTACCACTGGGCGTGGGAGGCAGCCCCAGGGCCTCAGGCCGGCACCCCTGAGACTCCGGGGCATGTACAGCCCCACTCATTATTACGTGAGAGTATCACGGGGCGGCGAGCTTCACAGGCACTGGGCCTTCTTCACAGGTACTGGCCTTGCTTCATATCGCCAGATGAGGGCCCCGCCTTGCGCCACACTCTAGTGTCATCAACGACGATCGGAAACCAGGACGCCGCCGATGGGGTAGAGCGGTCGCCAGCGGTTCCCCCGACGACCACGGGTCCTCCGCCAGGGGCAGGCCCTGAGGCACCTCCCCAGCGGAGGGCCTACCTCCTGAGAACACCTTGCTCCGAACGCCGCGGTGGTGATGTCGGATCCCGGCCCCTCTCCTGCAGCCCCCTGCGCCCTCCTCCCGAGGGGCAGGAGACTGTGGGAGCGGGGCAGCTGCTCGTTGTGGTGACCTGCACCTCCCGCGATCCATGGTTAGCGTATGCCTGCTCCTGAAGAATTAGCGGTACCCGATAATCGTTGCCCCCTGCGTGGCCAATGGGACCGTCCCGGGGCTCCCGGAAAGGCTCAGCTTCTGGCGCCTCGTCCCCCCAGCTTGGGCTGAGGAGAGAGCCTTGTTCGCTCTCGTGTGGGTGTCCTTGGTCCATCATGAGGGGCACGTATTCCTCCGGCGCCGTCATCCCGAATGCCACGCTGTAATGCCCCGCATGCCACGCGGTCCTGCCTGACGCGCCCACCATGGGGTGGCAGCGCGGCTGTCTGCTGGGGCCGCGGGTCGCGTCGAGTCCTTCTTCTTCACGGACCGGGAGCGGGGGCAGCGCCGCCGCCGGTCCAGCGGTGATAGCTTCGCTAGCGTTGGAGTAGCCTTGGAGCCCGCGGGCGCGCGCGGAGCCCCCGCGCGGGCCGCCCTGGGCTTGAGATGGGAGCTGGGTGGAGAAGGGGTGAGCCCCCGAGGCGGAGAAGCCCAGGAGCTCTACCACTTGCTCCAGCAGCACATCGTGGCCGCCCTCCAGCAGCCTGCACTGCAGCAGCTCTCGGGCCACTGTGAGCGCGGCCCTCGAGTTCGCCTGCTCCTTGCGGGTGTACGGCGTCGTGGTCGCGGCGTGATTGGAGGCCCTTGCTGCCGACCGCGCCTGCCGTGGTGTGAGAGCTGTCGAAGCCTGTCCGTGTCGCCCGCGGCCCGCAGCGCCCGGCGGACCGCGAGCTGCCTGGGGCATAGGGTCGCCCGAGGCAAGCGGCTCTGCGCAGGCGGGCCACGCCGCCCACGGATCTGGGTTGCTCTCCTGGTCGCCGGACATGGTGATGACGACGCGACGGGACGCGAAGCGGTAGAAGGTGGATTCTGGCGCACCCCTACCTGGCGCACCAAATGTCGGATTTCGGGTTCCGGCAGACCCTTGAGGTTCGAACACTGGGGTGCGCGCAGAGATTTCGCCTCCTACCTACCTGCACCCCTCCGCCTTGCTAGGATCTAAACTATGGCAAGAACAACACAAGAGACACATGTTTTATACTGGTTCGGGCCACCGTTGTGGTGTAATACCCTACTCCAGTGTGTGGTGTGGTGGATTGCCTCTTGGGCTGATGATGATGAACAATACAAGGAAGAACAGCCTCGCGAGGGTCTGTTCTTGGCTGGGGCGATGAACTGCTGGGAGGAGCTCAGTCACCTTTCTCTCTCTCTCTCTCTCTTTCTGATCGAAACCCCTCTCTCAAGAGCCTCCTTCTCCGAACTCCTCAGCTCTCTGTCCCCCTCTTGCGGGTGGCTGATCCTATTTATAGAGGCCCTGGTCCTCTTTCCAAATATCGAGCGGGAAGGGAGCCAACAATGGCGGGCTAATTTGAAGGGGGACAGCTAGTATCAGCTATCCTGACAAAAGTAGTCTTCGCCTGCGCAAAGCTCTGGTGATGATGCCGTCTTGGGCTCCACAGTGACCTCCGTCTCGTAGTCCTCCTGGTCTTGGTCTCGTTGCACCGAAATGGCAACCTTTGCCTGACGCCTCGGTACTCCGCGGCTGCGCTTGCCCCCTTTGCACCAAAGAGGAAAGGAGGACACTGCGCGGGCTGGCACCCGCCTGGCACCCTCGGTCGTCATGGCTTGCGTCACGGGCACCTCGTGAGGTATCCTGCCTTGGTCTCTCCGCCTCCTCGTGAGCCAGCCTGATGAGGCTGTGCCTGAGGAAGCTCCGCGTCGTCCGCCCCGTGAGGCTTGGCCCCCTCGCGAGGGTCTTGGGTTTATGTTGGTGAAGATGGGCCGCGCTGGGCCCCCCTTTGAGCCACGCCGCAGGCAGGCAAGTCTAGGGACCCCCGTTCCCAGAACGCCGACAGCACCAGCCAGGAGCTCCCGAGCTCGCTCCTCCACCGCCGTTCGCCGCCGGTCAGCTTCCCGGGCCTCCTCGGCGGCCCAAGACCGGGCCTCCCGAGAGGCCACCAGCGACGCCTTGGCCTCTGCGTCATCAAGATCACGCTGACGGCGCGCAAGGGCGATGGCACCCTCCAGCTCATGCCTCTCTGCAGCCAGGTGCAGGCCCTCGGTCTCAAGGCGCGCGTCTTCATCAGCAAGCTCCTCACCAAGCAGGCTTACCGCGTCAGCCGCCCTTCGAAGGAATCCTTGGCGGAGAGTGCGACGCTCCCGAGCACGCCCGAGCACGTCTTCCACACCATCGTCTGCCCCAAGCAAGCGCCGGGGGCCATGAATCAGCACTCCCCCTCCGGGCAGGGGGCTGCGGACTGGCACCCTCGCGACGGCCGGGCATGCCACGCTAGAAGCCCGGCCTGGAGCCAGCCCATCCCCAGGTGAAGAGCGCAGGGAGCGCCTCAACCAATCGCAGTCCACGACCAGGCGAGAAGCCCACGGCAGGCTGGCTATGCCACGAGAAGGCCCGCGAAGGAGGATCGCGAGGTGCGCAGGGCCACGATGCGCCTCGGGACGGTTCGCCTCTCCGATCGCCCTCACCACAAGGGCTCTGCTACTAGGAGTGCTTGAGGACGATGGAGGGGGCGAAGCCAAGGGGGACGGCACCTCAGCCGTCTCTGCGAGCTCGGCTGGAAGGGGCCTGCGGAGCAAGGGTCAGTAAAAGCAACAGAAGGATCGGGAGCTGGGAAAGGAGGAGGCTTACTCATCAGTGGCGAAGTACTTCCAACGCTTCAGCAGGCGACAAGGGTAATCGTCTCCCAAGGCCTCCCTTCTCTTCCGGAGGGCCTCAAAGTCCACGCGAAAGCGGCCCAAGAGTTGGGCGTAGGGATCAACCTGCGATGAAGACGGAGCGTCAAGGCGATCTGCGTCAGAGGCGCCCGCCTGATGCGCGCTGCCAATCGCCTCGCCAAGAGAAGCAGCTGGAGCCTCAGGGGCCTCATTCACAGGCGCTGAGGGCAGCTGCTTGCCACCCTCAGCCTCAGTGGAACGGGCCCCACGAGCTGCTCCCTCATGAGCATCACCCTGCGCTGTCACCCCGCCGGGAGCCCCCTCAGCCTCTGGCGCCTCATGCCTCCCTGCTCCGCCGCTTGAGGAAGAGTCGCCGTGGCCGACTGGAAGGGCAGTCACCATCACTGGGTTCTCGCGAGGTCCCTGGAGGCCGGCGGGGCGCGACCCCCACTCATCAAAGATAGGCATCTGCTTCACAAAATCGCCACTGCTCTAGCAGAGGTACAACAAGGCCCCTCCCTGCTGGATGCTGCCAGGGTTGGGGTCCCCAGTCAGGGTCAAGAGTGTTGTCCTCAGCACTTCAGGCGTCAGGTCCTCTTCCTGGAGCCTCATACGATCATCGCGCCCGCTGAAGGCCCACATCCGGCGGGAGTGGCGTTGGAGAGGAGCAACGCGGCGTAGCAGGAACTCCTTCACCACCTTGGGCGCTGTCACGCCAAGCGACCTCAAGAACGCGAAGCGGTGCTAGAAGAAGATGAGCCGGGGGCTCTCAAGCGTCTCCTGGCCCCAGCCCGAATTGGGGACAGCAGGCGAAGTTGGCTCCGATAGCAGGGGGCTGGGCACCCCTGCATCCACATACAGCCACCGCTCGTGGAACCCAGCCGCGGGCAGAGGGAGCTTGAAGTCAATCCCAGAGGCCGCTGTCTCAGATGCGGCAACGAAGCTCACACACGCCCAACATTGGGTAGGGTCGACAAGGCACAGCGAGAAGAAGTGGCGCAGCAAGGCAACCGAAGGAAGGATGCCCATCATAGCCTCACAAACAAAGGCGAAGACCGAAAGGAGGGTGATGGATTCAGAACCCAGATGCATCATGTGGATCTGATAGTGGGAAAGCACGGCATTGAAGAAATCAAAAAAGGGAGGAACCAGACCCGCCCACAGGGCGTCGGCGAAATATGGGACCTCGGTGACTATCCTGTCGATGGAGAAGTGGGACGCGGGCCAGGCCGTCGTCCTCCCGCATTCGTTGAAGATAGTGGCCAGAGCCGAGCTGACCTTGCCCAAGCCCGCGGCGGGGGCCGCCAACGGCGGCGGGCAAGGCGGAGGCATGGGTTTCTTCCCTCTTCCCTTCTTCGTCGGAGCCATGGCGATGGGAAGGGGGAGGGGAAAGTTCAAGATTGGGTTGAAAACAGAAGCTGGAGTTCGAGCGGAGGAAGGACAGAGGGCGCTCGAGCGACAGAAAGGGGAGCGGCTGTGTACAACTACGAGTCCGCCTAGCATGGCGCAAAATAAGGGGGGCGTGGGGGAACAGTGCCGCCCACGTCCAATCAACCGCCACGTGGCGCCCAAGGCCGCAGGCTGTTAGGGCCCGCGACGCTTCGCCCTTGCCCTTCCGCCTCCCTGCACGGCCAAGTCCGGGCGCGCCTTGGGCCCGGGGGCTATTGTCGGCGTTCTGGGAACGGGGGTCCCCAGACTTGCCTGCCTGCGGCCTGCGGCGTGGCTCAAAGGGGGGCCCAGCACGGCCCATCTTCATCAACACAGACCCAAGACCCTCGCGAGGGGCCAAGCCTCGCGGGGCGGATGACACGGAGCTTCCTCAGGCACGGCCTCATCAGGCTGGCTCGCGAGGAGGCGGAGAGATCAAGGCGGGGTACCTCACGAGGTGCCCGTGACGCAAGCCATGACGACCAAAGGCGCCAGGCGGGCGCCAGCCCGCGCAGTGTCCTCCTTTCCTCTTTGGTGCAAAGGGAGCAAGCGCAGCCGTGGAATACCGAGGCATCAGGCAAAGGTTGCCATTTCGGTGCAACAAGACCAAGACCAGGAGGACTGCAAGACGGAGGTCATCGTGGAGCCCAAGACAGCGTCACCACCAGAGCTTTGTGTAGGCGAAGACTACTTTTGTCAGGATAGCTAGTACTAGCTGTCCCCCTTCAAATTAGCCCGCCATTGTTGGCTCCCTTCCCGCTCGATATTTGGGAAGAGGACCAGGGCCTCTATAAATAGGACCAGCCACCCACAAGGCAAGGTAGAAGGTAGAAGGGAGAATAGGAAAAAGAGAGAAGAGAGAAGAGAGAGGCAAAGGACGAAGAAGAGAAGATCGAAATCCGAGAGAGAGAAGGGTGACTGAACTCCCCCTAGCAGTTCGTCCCCCCAGCCAAGAATAGACCCTCGCGAGGCTGTTCTTTCTTGTATTGTTCACCATCATCAGCCCAAGAGGCAATCCACCACACCACACACTGGAGTAGGGTATTACACCACAATGGTAGCCCGAACCAGTATAAACCCTGTGTCTCTTGTGTTGTTCTTCCCATAGCTTAGATCTTAGTGAGGCGGAGGGGTGCAGGTAGGTAGAAGGTGAAATCTCCGCGCGCACCCCAGTGTTCGAGCCTCAAGGGTCTCCCGGAACCCAAAACCCGACAGACTACACTAGGCAAGCCATAGTCAAGTATTCAATGAAGTGAAAGTGTGAAGACTAATAGCAGCTAGGTAGTGATGATCTGGATGGAAGATAGTATGAAGCCAAACAACAATAGAAGTCACACAGTGAAGTCAAACAGGTAACACAGGCAGGCAATGACTTCACGAAGACAAACTGTAAATAAAGTGAGGGAGAAGATAGAACCAGTCGCTTGGTGAGGACAAGGATTTGTTGGACCAGTTCCAGTTGCCGTGACAACTGTACGTCTGGTTAGGGAGGCTGAGATTTAACTTAGAAGACCGTGTCTTCACCTTATTCCCCTTGAGCTAATGACACCCAGTCCTCGCCCAATTACTTAGGTAAGTCTTCAAGGTAGACTTCCAAACCTTCACAAACTTTGTTCACCGGCGATCCAAAATGACTCTTGGATGCTCAGAACGCGACACCTAACCGGTTGGAGGATTCACAGTCCTCAAGTGTAACAAGTTTTCAGATCACGCGGACAGAAAGACTTCAGTGATGCCAAACACTCTTTGGGCTCTGGGTGTTTTGGGCTTTGTCCTCGCAAGGATCTCTCTCTCAAATGCTTCGGAGGTGGGTTGCTCTCAAACGACAAAAGCCGTGCACTAACTCTGAACATCCACCAATTTATGGTGTAGGGGGTGGGCTATTTATAGCCACTAGGCAACCCGACTTGATTTGTTCGAAATGACCCTGGGTCACTAAGGAACTGACACATGTTCCAACGGTCAGATTTCAAACACACGCGACAGCTTGACTTGGGTTACAAGTAAAGCTGACTCATCCAGCTCTAGATAAGATTTGCTCTCATTGTCTTTGCTTGAAGACATAGGATTTGGTTGAGCATCACTTTTGTCACTCTGACTTTGTTCACTTAGACCCCACTTAACAGTGCGGTGGTTCCTATGACTCAACAAAGAAGAAAACGAAACTATGAAACAACTATGTCTTCGCGCTCCAAAGACTTCATGCGATGTCTTCTCATGTCATAGTCTTCAATGTGAATATCTTCACATACCACCATTATCTTCAATGTCTTCACACATTTTTAGGGGTCATCTCCGGTAGGTAAACCGAATCAATGAGGAACTAATACCTGTGTTATCCTGCAATTCTCACAAACACATTAGTCCCTCAACCAGGTTTGTCGTCAATACTCCAAAACCAACTAGGGGTGGCACTAGATGCACTTACATCATGATAAATGTTATTATCTATTTCCTTATATCATGATAAATGTTTATTATTCATGCTAGAATTGTATTAACCGGAAACATAATACATGTGTGAATACATAGACAAACAGAGTGTCAGTAGTATGCCTCTACTTGACTAGCTCGTTAATCAAAGATGGTTATGTTTCCTAACCATGGACAAAGAGTTGTTATTTGATTAACGGGGTCACATCATTAGGTGAATGATCTGATTGACATGACCCATTCCATTAGCTTAGCATCCGATCGTTTAGTATGTTGCTATGGCTTTCTTCATGACTTATACATGTTCCTATGACTATGAGATTATGCAACTCCCGTTTACCGAAGGAACACTTTGTGTGCTACCAAACGTCACAACGCAACTGGGTGATTATAAAGGTGCTCTATAGGTGTCTCCAAAGGTACATGTTGGGTTGGCGTATTTCGAGATTAGGATTTGTCAGTCCGATTGTCGGAGAGGTATCTCTGGGCCCTCTCGGTAATGCACATCACATATGCCTTGCAAGCATTGCAACTAATGAGTTAGTTGTGAGATGATGTATTACGGAACGAGTAAAGAGACTTGCCGGTAACTAGATTGAACTAGGTATTGAGATACCGACGATCGAATCTCGGGCAAGTAACATACCGATGACAGAACAACGTATGTTGTTATGCGGTCTGACCGATAAAAGATCTTCGTAGAATATGTAGGAGCCAATATGAGCATCCAGGTTCCGCTATTGGTTATTGACCGGAGACGTGTCTCGGTCATGTCTACATTGTTCTCGAACCCGTAGGGTCCGCACGCTTAAGGTTTCAATGACAGTTATATTATGAGTTTATGCATTTTGATGTACCGAAGTTTGTTCGGAGTCCCGGATGTGATCACGGACATGACGAGGAGTCTCGAAATGGTTGAGACATAAAGATTGATATATTGGAAGCCTATGTTTGGATATTGGAAGTATTCCGGGTGAAATCGGGATTTTACCGGAGTACCGAGAGGTTACCGGAACCCCCCGGGAGGTATATGGGCCTTAGTGGGCTTTAGTGGAAGAGAGGAGAGGTGGCCAGGGCTGGGCCGCGCGCCCCTCCCCCCTAGTCCGAATAGGACAAGGAGAAGGGGGCGGCTCCCCCCTTCCTTCTCTCTCTCCTCTTTCCCCCTCCCGAATCCTATTCCAACTAGGAAAAGGGGGGAATCCTACTCCCGGTGGGAGTAGGACTCCTCCTGGCGCGCCCTCCTCCTGGCCGGCCGCACCCCCCCTTTGATCCTTTATATACGGAGGCAGGGGCACCCCTAGACACACAAGTTGATCCACGTGATCATACTCTTAGCCATGTGCGGTGCCCCCTTCCACCATAGTCCTCGATAATATTGTAGCGGTGCTTAGGCGAAGCCCTGCGATGGTAGTACATCAAGATCGTCACCACGCCGTCGTGCTGACGGAACTCTTCCCCGACACTTTGCTAGATCGGAGTCTGGGGATCGTCATCGAGCTGAACGTGTGCTAGAACTCGGAGGTGCCATAGTTTCGGTGCTTGATCGGTCGGGCCGTGAAGACGTACGACTACATCAACCGCGTTGTGCTAACGCTTCCACTATCGGTCTACAAGGGTACGTAGATCACACTCTCCCCTCTCGTTGCTATGCATCACCATGATCTTGCGTGTGCGTAGGAATTTTTTTGAAATTACTACGTTCCCCAACAGTGGTATCAGAGCCTAGGTTTTATGTGTTGATGTTATATGCACGAGTTGAACACAAGTGAGTTGTGGGCGATATAAGTCATACTGCTTACCAGCATGTCATACTTTGGTTCGGCGGTATTGTTGGACGAAGCGGCCCGGACCGACATTGCGCGTACGCTTACGTGAGACCGGTTCTCCCGACGTGCTTTGCACAAAGGTGGCTAGCGGGTGACAGTTTCTCCAACTTTAGTTGAACCAAGTGTGGCTACGCCCGGTCCTTGCGAAGGTTCAAACAGCACCAACTTGACAAACTATCGTTGTGGTTTTGATGCGTAGGTAAGATTGGTTCTTGCTTAAGCCCGTAGCAGCCACGTAAAACTTGCAACAACAAAGTAGAGGACGTCTAACTTGTTTTTGCAGGGCATGTTGTGATGTGATATGGTCAAGACATGATGCTAAATTTTATTGTATGAGATTATCATGTTTTGTAACCGAGTTATCGGCAACTGGCAGGAGCCATATGGTTGTCGCTTTATTGTATGCAATGCAATCGCGCTGTAATGCTTTACTTTATCACTAAGCGGTAGCGATAGTCGTGGAAGCATAAGATTGGCGAGACGACAACGATACTACGATGGAGATCAAGGTGTCGGCCGGTGACGATGGTGATCATGACGGTGCTTCGAAGATGGAGATCACAAGCACAAGATGATGATGGCCATATCATATCACTTATATTGATTGCATGTGATGTTTATCTTTTATGCATCTTATCTTGCTTTGATTGACGGTAGCATTATAAGATGATCTCTCACTAATTATCAAGAAGTGTTCTCCCTAAGTATGCACCGTTGCGAAAGTTCTTCGTGCTGAGACACCACATGATGATCGGGTGTGATAAGCTCTACGTTCAAATACAACGGGTGCAAAACAGTTGCACACGCGGAATACTCAGGTTATACTTGACGAGCCAAGCATATACAGATATGGCCTCGGAACACGGAGACCGAAAGGTCGAGCGTGAATCATATAGTAGATATGATCAACATAGTGATGTTCACCAATGAAACTACTCCATCTCACGTGATGATCGGACATGGTTTAGTTGATTTGGATCACGTAATCACTTAGAAGATTAGAGGGATGTCTATCTAAGTTGGAGTTCTTAAGTAATATGATTAATTGAACCTGAATTTATCATGAACTTAGTACCTGATAGTATCTTGCTTGTTTATGTATGATTGTAGATAGATGGCCCGTGCTGTTGTTCCGTTGAATTTTAATGCGTTCCTTGAGAAAGCAAAGTTGAAAGATGATGGTTGCAATTACACGGACTGGGTCCGTAACTTGAGGATTATCCTCATTGCTGCATAGAAGAATTACGTCCTGGAAGCACCGTTGGGTGCCAGGCCTGCTGCTGGAGCAACACCAGATGTTATGAACATCTGGCAGAGCAAAGCTGATGAATACTCGATAGTTCAGTGTGCCATGCTTTACGGCTTAGAATCGGGACTTCAACGACGTTTTGAATGTCATGGAGCATATGAGATGTTCCAGGAGTTGAAGTTAATATTTCAAGCAAATGCCCGGATTGACAGATATGAAGTCTCCAATAAGTTCTATAGCTGCAAGATGGAGGAGAACAGTTCTGTCAGTGAGCATATACTCAAAATGTCTGGGTATAATAATCACTTGATTCAAATGGGAGTTAATCTTCTAGATGATTGCGTCATTGACAGAATTCTCCAATCACTGCCACCAAGCTACAAGAGCTTCGTGATGAACCATAATATGCAAGGGATGAATAAGACTATTCCCGAGCTCTTCGCAATGCTAAAAGCTACGGAGGTAGAAATCAAGAAGGAGCATCAAGTGTTGATGGTCAACAAGACCACTAGTTTCAAGAAAAAGGGAAAAGGGAAGAAGAAGGGGAACTTCAAGAAGAACAGCAAGCAAGTTGCTGCTCAAGAGAAGAAACCCAAGTCTGGACCTAAGCCTGAAACTAAGTGCTTCTACTGCAAGCAAGCTGGTCACTGGAAGCGGAACTGCCCCAAGTATTTGGCGGATAAGAAGGATGGCAAGGTGAACAAAGGTATATGTGATATACATGTTATTGACGTGTACCTTACTAATGCTCGCAGTAGCACCTGGGCATTTGATACTGGTTCTGTTGCTAATATTTGCAACTCGAAACAGGGACTACTGATTAAGCGAAGATTGGCTAAGGACGAGGTGACGATGCGCGTGGGAAATGGTTCCAAAGTCGATGTGATCGCAGTCGGCACGCTACCTCTACATCTACCTTCGGGATTAATATTAGACCTAAATAATTGTTATTTGGTGCCAGTGTTAAGCATGAACATTATATCTGGATCTTGTTTGATGCGAGACGGTTATTCATTTAAATCAAAGAATAATGGTTGTTCTATTTACATGAGTAATATCTTTTATGGTCACGCACCCTTGAAGAGTGGTCTATTCTTATTAAATCTCGATAGTAGTGACACACATATTCATAGTGTTGAAGCCAAAAGATGCAGAGTTGATAATGATAGTGCAACTTATTTGTGGCACTTCCGTTTGGGTCATATCGGTATAAAGCGCATGAAGAAACTCCATAATGATGAGCTTTTGGAACCACTTGATTATGAATCACTTGGTACTTGCGAACCGTGCCTTATGGGCAAGATGACCAAAACACCGTTGTCCGATACTATGGAGAGAGCAATAGATTTGTTGGAAGTCATACATAAAGATGTATGTGGTCCGATGAATGTTGAAGCTCGTGGCGGATATCGTTATTTTCTCACCTTCACAGATGATTTAAGCAGATATGGGTATATCTACTTAATGAAACACAAGTCTGAAACATTTGAAAAGTTCAAAGAATTTCAGAGTGAAGTGGAAAATCATCGTAACAAGAAAATAAAGTTTCTACGATCTGATCGTGGAGGAGAATATTTGAGTTACGAGTTTGGTGTACATTTGAAACAATGCGGAATAGTTTCGCAACTCACGCCACCCGGAACACCACAGCGTAATGGTGTGTCCGAACGTCGTAATCGTACTTTACTAGATATGGTACGATCTATGATGTCTCTTACTGATTTACCGCTATCGTTTTGGGGATATGCTCTAGAGACAGCCGCATTCACGTTGAATAGGGCACCATCAAAATCCGTTGAGACGACGCCTTATGAACTGTGGTTTGGCAAGAAACCAAGGTTGTCGCTTCTGAAAATTTGGGGCTGCGATGCTTATGTGAAAAAGCTTCAACCTGATAAGCTCAAACCCAAATCGGAGAAATGTGTCTTCATAGGATATCCAAAGGAAACTATTGGATACACCTTTTATCACAGATCCGAAGGCAAGACTTTTGTTGCTAAATTCAGAAACTTTCTGGAGAAGGAGTTTCTCTCGAAAGGAGTGAGTGGGAGGAAAGTAGAACTTGACGAGGTAATTGTACCTGCTCCCTTATTGGAAAGTAGTACGTCACAGAAACCTATTTCTGTGACGCCTACACCAATTAGTGAGGAAGATAATGATAATGATCATGAAACTTCAAAACAAGATACTACTGAACCTCGTAGATCAACCAGAGTAAGATCCGCGCCAGAGTGGTACGGTAATCCTGTTCTGGAAGTCATGCTACTAGATCATGATGAACCTACGAACTATGAAGAAGCGATGGTGAGCCCAGATTCCGCAAAATGGCTTGAAGCCATGAAATCTGAGATGGGATCCATGTATGAGAACAAAGTGTGGACTTTGGTTGACTTGCCCGATGATCGGCAAGCAATTGAGAATAAATGGATCTTCAAGAAGAAGACTGACGCTGACGGTAATATTACTGTCTACAAAGCTCGACTTTTCGCAAAAGGTTTTCGGCAAGTTCAAGGGGTTGACTACGATGAGACCTTCTCACCCGTAGTGATGCTTAAGTCTGTCCGAATCATGTTAGCAATTGCCGCATTTTATGATTATGAAATTTGGCAGATGGATGTCAAAACTGCATTCCTGAATGGATTTCTGGAAGAACATTTGTATATGATGCAACCAGAAGGTTTTGTCGATCCAAAGGGAGCTAACAAAGTGTGCAAGCTCCAGTGATCCATTTATGGACTGGTGCAAGCCTCTCGGAGTTGGAATAAACGCTTTAATAGTGTGATCAAAGCATTTGGTTTTATACAGACTTTTCGAGAAGCCTGTATTTACAAGAAAGTGAGTGGGAGCTCTGTAGCATTTCTGATATTATATGTGGATGACATATTACTGATTGGAAATGATATAGAATTTCTGGATAGCATAAAGGGATACTTGAATAAGAGTTTTTCAATGAAAGACCTCGGTGAAGCTGCTTACATATTAGGCATTAAGATCTATAGAGATAGATCAAGACGCTTAATTGGACTTTCACAAAGCACATACCTTGACAAATTTTTGAAGAAGTTCAAAATGGATCAAGCAAAGAAAGGGTTCTTGCCTGTGTTAGAAGGTGTGAAATTGAGTAAGACTCAATCCCCGACCAATGCAGAAGATAGAGAGAAAATGAAAGATGTTCCCTATGCTTCAGCCATAGGCTCTATCATGTATGCAATGCTGTGTACCAGACCTGATGTGTGCCTTGCTATAAGTCTAGCAGGGAGGTACCAAAGTAATCCAGGAGTGGATCACTGGACAGCGGTCAAGAACATCCTGAAATACCTGAAAAGGACTAAGGATATGTTTCTTGTTTATGGAGGTGACAAAGAGCTCATCGTAAATGGTTACGTTGATGCGAGCTTTGACACTGATCCGGACGATTCTAAATCGCAAACCGGATACGTATTTACATTAAATAGTGGAGCTGTCAGTTGGTGCAGTTCTAAACAAAGCGTCGTGGCGGGATCTACATGTGAAGCGGAATACATAGCTGCTTCGGAAGCAGCAAATGAAGGAGTCTAGATGAAGGAGTTCATATCCGATCTAGGTGTCATACCTAGTGCATCGGGACCAATGAAAATCTTTTGTGACAATACTGGTGCAATTGCCTTGGCAAAGGAATCCAGATTTCACAAGAGAACCAAGCACATCAAGAGACGCTTCAATTCCATCCGGGATCTAGTCCAGGTGGGAGACATAGAGATTTGCAAGATACATACGGATCTGAATGTAGCAGACCCGTTGACTAAGCCTCTTCCACGAGCAAAACATGATCAGCACCAAGGCTCCATGGGTGTTAGAATCATTACTGTGTAATCTAGATTATTGACTCTAGTGCAAGTGGGAGACTGAAGGAAATATACCCTAGAGGCAATAATAAAGTTATTATCTATTTCCTTATATCATGATAAATGTTTATTATTCATGCTAGAATTGTATTAACCGGAAACATAATACATGTGTGAATACATAGACAAACAGAGTGTCAGTAGTATGCCTCTACTTGACTAGCTCGTTAATCAAAGATGGTTATGTTTCCTAACCATGGACAAAGAGTTGTTATTTGATTAACGGGATCACATCATTAGGTGAATGATCTGATTGACATGACCCATTCCATTAGCTTAGCATCCGATCGTTTAGTATGTTGCTATTGCTTTCTTCATGACTTATACATGTTCCTATGATTATGAGATTATGCAACTCCCGTTTACCGAAGGAACACTTTGTGTGCTACCAAATGTCACAACGTAACTGGGTGATTATAAAGGTGCTCTACAGGTGTCTCCAAAGGTACATGTTGGGTTGGCGTATTTTGAGATTAGGATTTGTCACTCCGATTGTCGGAGAGGTATCTCTGGGCCCTCTCGGTAATGCACATCACATAAGCCTTGCAAGCATTGCAACTAATGAGTTAGTTGCGAGATGATGTATTACGGAACGGGTAAAGAGACTTGCCGGTAACTAGATTGAACTAGGTATTGAGATACCGACGATCGAATCTCGGGCAAGTAACATACCGATGACAAAGGGAACAACGTATGTTGTTATGCGGTCTGACCGATAAAATATCTTCGTAGAATATGTAGGAGCCAATATGAGCATCCAGGTTCCGCTATTGGTTATTGACCGGAGACGTGTCTCGGTCATGTCTACATTGTTCTCGAACCCGTAGGGTCCGCATGCTTAAGGTTTCGATGACAGTTATATTATGAGTTTATGCATTTTGATGTACCGAAATTTGTTCGGAGTCCCGGATGTGATCACGGACATGACGAGGAGTCTCGAAATGGTCGATACATAAAGATTGATATATTGGAAGCCTATATTTGGATATCAGAAGTGTTCCGGGTGAAATCGGGATTTTACCGGAGTATCGGGAGGTTACCGAAACCCCCCGGGAGGTATATGGGCCTTAGTGGGCTTTAGTGGAAGAGAGGAGAGGTGGCCAGGGCTGGGCCGCGCGCCCCTCCCCCCTCCTAGTCCGAATAGGACAAGGAGAAGGGGGCGGCGCCCCCCTTCCTTCTCTCTCTCCTCTTTCCCCCTCCCGAATCCTATTCCAACTAGGAAAGGGGGGGAATCCTACTCCCGGTGGGAGTAGGACTCCTCCTGGCACGCCCTCCTCCTGGCCGTCCGCACCCCCCCCCCTTTGATCCTTTATATACGGAGGTAGGGGGCACCCCTAGACACACAAGTTGATCCACGTGATCATACTCTTAGCCGTGTGCGGTGCCCCCTTCCACTGTAGTCCTCGATAATATTGTAGCGGTGCTTAGGCGAAGCCCTGCGACGGTAGTACATCAAGATCGTCACCACGCCGTCGTGCTGAAGGAACTCTTCCCCGACACTTTGCTGGATCGGAGTCCGGGGATCGTCATCGAGCTGAACGTGTGCTATAACTCGGAGGTGCCGTAGTTTCGGTGCTTGATCGGTCGGGCCGTGAAGACGTATCACTACATCAACCGCGTTGTGCTAACGCTTCCGCTGTCGGTCTACAAGGGTATGTAGATCACACTCTCCCCTCTTGTTGCTATGCATCACCATGATCTTGCGTGTGCGTAGGAAATTTTTTGAAATTACTACGTTCCCCAACACTAGATGCACTTACAATCTCCCCCTTTTTGGTGATTGATGACAAACTGGTTGAAGTTTTCAACGGGGATAAAAGTATGTGAAATTGTAAAGGATTGAGGTATTATCTTCATAAGTAGCAAAAGGCTCCCCCTGAAGATGTGCATATAAGTATTTTGCTTTCGAATGCAAATGCACATGGCAGGTTGTACTTGTGGAGATCCTCTTCAACTTATGAAGACAATTCATCATGCATGAAAAGATATAACAAAGATAATGACATGCATAATGATAAATGGACATATGCAAAATGACTTCATGCGGAATTTATCGTCGCACATGCGGAATTTATCATCGCATCACATAGTTGACAGAAAAGGTAGCAGACGACCATCAAGTTTAAGTGTTACAACTCAAAAGAACCAAATGTATCAAAAGCTAGAGTTTTAAGCACTTGGCAAAAGTATAGCAACCACCCTTATGGACCCGCTTGAAGACTATCAACTCATATGCTTCTCCCCCTTTTGTCAGTGAGGACCAAAAAGGTTTGAAGACATAGAGCTTCTACTCGTTCCCATGAGGAGTAGGCGAAGAAGCAGGGTCGTCGTTGAGGTCTGGTGGTGCAGAAGAACTTGGGGCAGTGTCAATACGCGGTGACGTTGTAGTTGGTGAAGTAGCATCATCTTCATCATCAATGACTCTGGCATTGACAGTTGCCGCTGAGGATGAGTAGTCAGAGTCTTCGAGTGAGGGAGTCCGACGCAAGTGAGCGTTCCGGGGAGGAGTGGAATCAAACTTGAATCTCTCCGTGAAGCCATCCTGTTGAAGTTCATCTTCAGAGCTCAGCAAAGTCAGACTCTTCCATGACCGGCGACAGGTTTCATGAGTGACAAATGCATTCTTGGTGGCAAGGTTGCGAATGCGATTAACATCCACCAAGAGGCTCTGCATCTAACGCTTGAACCAGTCATGATGCTTATCCTGTTTTTGATGCAGGGAGACGAGAAGCTCTTGGTCATTGAGAACACAAGATCGCTTCCGAGGCCTTTGGGCAATTGTGCTTTCAGTGGCTTCAGTATGGGCACGAGGTGCACGTGTATTTCCAGTCAAAGGATAAACACAAGTTGCACCAAGAACTCCTTCAATAGGTTGAGTGAAGCTTTGGTGATCGGTGTTGTGAAGATAAATTGGCTCCTTGGCAGGCTCTGGGTATATGGCTTCGACAGACAGATCAACCTCTGGCAAGAATATGAGATGATTGTGTGCAGAAGGCTGATAGTTGATAGCAGAGTGAAGCTTGATGAGGCGCATTACCCATGGAGCATAGAACTTCAGACCAAATATATCGGAGCCAGATGCAGCCAATTTCCTGATGAAGAAGTCCTGAGCATTGAAGCTGATGCCATTGAAGATATAGAAAACCAATGTCTTCATTGCGCCTTCTAGCTTGGCTGCAGGAGAATGCCCTTTGACAGGCTATAGAGTTTGCTTGATGATATGATAAATAGTGTAGGGCAGATACTCTAGGTCTTCAACAAAGAACTCCTTTGGATATTCAGCGTCTTGGGGTAGTGGCTTCATCATGCTCAGCATTTGGCTTATGTTGGGCTCAGGCTTCTGGATGATGCTCTCCAAAGCATTATGGTGCAGCTGACAACCTGGTTCATAGTGTTCACCAGGAGTGGGCAGGGCAGTAAGCTCAATTATATCTTGGGCTTTGGCTTCATGGTCTACATCGCCTGTCATCCACTCAAGGACCCAAGTCTTCGGATCCCTGTAGTAGCCGCGAATGTGGAGAGTTGCATAGAATTATAGCAGAAGCTCTTCATTCCAATGCTCTTTACCGGTTACAAACTGTAGAAGGCCAGCATCTCTGAAGCAGTCAAGAGCTTCTTCCAGACAAGGCAGTCCAGCAATGGCTTCGCAGTTTAGACGCATATGAGGAAAAATGCGCCCCTGATTGTATAGTATGCAGGAGTAGTAACTGCATTGCTGATAACTCGAGAACCTATCAGATGATATTCTTGGCTTGGAATATGGGTTCTTGGAGCTATCAAAGAAGGTGTTATGTGCTATGAAGCCATTCACATTAAATGATCATGGTGAAGTTGCAGTACCTAGAAACCTTGACATCCTTGGCTTTGGCTTCTGGACCTGAGGCATGTGCTCCACATGATAGTCAAATTGAGGCCCGGGAGCAGGCGGAGGAACCAGAATGGGCCAGCGGACGGTAACAAGCTGACCACGATTGTATGCTTGCTCAATGGTGTGAGGTCTTGGAGGTGGTATAGGAGCAGAGGCATTATCTTCGAGCTGCAGATTTGCTTCAGGTGCAGCACTGGCTTCAGGCACTGTATTCGCTTTAGGTGCCACATTAGCTTCAGCCATGACAACGTCATTGGCTTCAGTAGTGTTGTGGGTGGCCGCCTCAGTGTTTTCAACCTCCACTTGAGTAGCTGGAGGGTCGGGCACATACTCGTTCTCCTCGAGAACAGTTTCTTGGTTGGTAGGGGTGTGGGAACTCGCTCTTCTTCTTGACGGGGTTCTGGTGGTTCTTGTTGATCATCGGCTGATACAGCCGAAATGTCTTCAGCAGCTTTTGCTTCGAGCTCAAAGACATTCACAGTTGGAGTGGCGTCAGGGAACACTTGTCGTGCCACTAAGTTTTGTTGCTCTTCTCCTTCTGGAACGCTCGATAGAGTGACTTGTGGCCTTGGTCCTTTGCGAAGCCTGCAGAGTGCAGGCGATGCCTTTGGAGAGGGAGTCGGCTGGACCACAAATTCATCATCTTCAGGCACCGGAGTGGTGGCTTGAGGTGGGGGGTACTTGGTGATTCTTGACGGGGGAGTCTTGAGGGCGATCAACCCATGAATCATCCTGAGCAATTAGCATCAGAGGACGACCAATGCTGATGAGTTTGCTGTTCGTCAGAATAGGCGATGATACCATTTGGTGCTCAATCTGAGGAAGGACTTCATCATCTTCTACATTGTTGTGATGACCAATGTCTTCAGTTTTAGGAGCTGGAATGTATTCATCTTCAGGAGCTGGAATGTATTCAACTTCAGGAGCCTCTGTGGAAGCAGGCTCATGAACTATTAACTGACGCTCTCGATGTTCGGACGCAGGACGAGCAACTGAGATTGGCTCGACGACAAGGGGCTCTGTGGGAGCATCCCGATCTTTCTTCTTTGTCTTTCTCTTCTTGGTTGGTGGAGCATCGTCAGTGGTGTTCTTGCTCTTGCGCTTTCAGGCTTCGGCTTCAGCTGCCCTTGTTTTCTTGAGTTCTGAAGCAGCTGTGGGGACCTTAGGCTTCATTCCTGTCATGCTGGCGGGGAAGACAATGCGAGGTTCTTCTTGCCTTGATGCTTCAGCTTTGGCCACAGCAGGCTTCTTCTTCTTCTTGGCAACCATTCTGGGGTCGATGCCAGGGCGCCCCAGAGCCTTGCGCTTTTCTGCTTCATTGTGAGCTTGAACACTTTCTCGGCAAAATACTTCATTCTCTCTCTTGAACCTTTTGCTTCCTGGCGTTTTTGGTGAAACTGCTCCTTGAGCTCATGCAGCGTCTGCTTGAAGCTTTGAACATCAGCCACGCTGAGGTTTGCCATGTTCCTCTTGAATTGAGCTTTCTCATAATCAATCTTGTTCTTTAGTTCAACAATCTTCTGAGCCGAAGCCAACTCAGTAGCAATGGCACTGTGGAAAGAGACACTGATGCCAATTGGAAGCTCAAGACCATCGAGGTTGATGTTGGGGTTCTCAAACCATTCATCAATAAAATTGTTCAAGATGTCCACGTCAAAAAGGGATAGATCATTGAAGATCCCCGCCTCTTCCTTGCTATTTATCAACAGATCCAGAGCATCATTGCCAAGATCGTCTTTACTTAACAGATCAATGGCTTCGTTTTTGTTCCTCAAAACGGCAGCTGGGGTCAGTGCTTGACCGAAAATCTGGATGGCTTCTTCTTCTTCTCAGTCCTGGAGATGCGAGAGAGATCTTCAGACTGCACACTGGCTTCAGGAGGTGCAGTGGCCAGAGGCTTCGCACGCAAAGCATTTGGTGCAGTGGAGGGCTTCGAAGCTTTGGTTTCTTCTACTTCTGTGGCTTGGGAGGAGCAGGCGCTTCATCAGAATCAGTGTTGTCTGCAGAGTGCTCCACGGCAGCCCCCTAAACAGCAATATGAGTGAGGAGACCATCGAGGTTGTAGTAAGGCCCGATGATATTGGGTTCGGCATCACGAGTGCCATCAACCCGAGGAGCAGATGGACCCGGGTTGAAGTCTAGACCAAGGCCCTTCTTGTTCTTCTTTGCAGACTCTTTGGCAAACTAGAAGTTGTGCTTGAAGAGATTGTCTTCACGACACCATAGCAGACTGGATGGGTTGGCATTAGCAGGCTGAGGTCCACGGACCATGCAAGGGTAGAAGCCTTGAGCAATGGCTTCGGACTTGGACTTGGGCTGAAGACCTTTGTATACAATATCTCCCTAGGGGCCCTTGATGGCATTCTTTTCAGCATATTCGTCAGTGACAAATCTGTACTTGAACCATTCCTCTGCATAATATCTTCGAATCCATTGGACTCGGTTCTTGCGTTCCCCATAGGTCTCTTCAGGATCTGACTTGTATAGTTCATAGAGATCTAGTGGCAGGTCCTTGGCTATGTTCCCACGGTGCTGTCTGTCGCTCTTTCTTGCTGACTTTTCTGTCGCCATGAAGTTCAGACTGAATGGCTTCAGAACTTGCAAAGGCTTCCATCTGTTGGTAGAAAGGAATTGGCTTCGGGAGAATTGATGTGACGCTGTAAGAACTCTGCAAATGAATGCAGACTATAAGAACCAAGGGATTCTCCCACGGACATGTACCTGTGACAGCATTAGAGATGCGAGGGAAAGGGAAGAGGTCATATGAATTCTCAGAAGATTTTGAAGATAAATTAGTTTAAAGACATTGACCTCATAGCGCGAAGACATTCACTTACATGATGAGAGTTGGTTCCAGATTTGTACGAATCCAAGAATAAGTACAAGTGAGGAATCTAACTACTTTGTGAAGCATAAGTGAATATACTAGGCATTATATGAGATGTGGAACAGGATAGATCCAAATTTGTAGGGCAGAAACCACTTGATGTTGAAAAGGATGAATCTATCGGATCAAAAAGACAGTAAAAAGGTGGTTTTATATACCACACGAAGAACTGCTAGACGGAGTATAGAGGAAGCCAAGCAGTTCGATCTTCCGTGCCCTAACTTGGTGACGGAAGACACCTACAGCAACGGCGGAGGAGACAAGGTCCGCGGCCGACGTGAGGATGGCATCAGTGAGGTCATGATAGCTAAGCACTTCGTCGCCGGCGTCGTCGAGAGCTAGCGGTGGCCCTAGGGTTTGTGCGAGAGGGAGAGGTGGAAGAAAGGATAATGACCGCGGTGAGATGTATATTTATAGAGACAGGGACGACACAACGATATTATGCAGGTGCCCCTAGCGGTTCACATCTGAGGGACACGTGGCATGCATGCAACACCTTGGAAGTTGTTCCATGTTCCCACACACGCCTAGATTGTCGGGTGGTCGTTCCCGCTTCTCCGGGTTTCAGGCAATAAGGATTGAGCATTTAAAACAGATTTAATGTTTGTCTCTGTATCTTCTGCTGACAAGGACGCAGAGAAGACATTTGACGGTTTCAATAGAATGCATATGATTTGGATAGATAGATTTGAGAAGGAAGCATAGAGAGTTTAGGGTCCGATCACATTCACTTAGTTCAAAAGATTCAAACGAGAAGACATAGCTATAAGTGAATGATGTAGAGGACATAATACTAATATATGTATACATCAGAATAAGACCAAATCAACATTGTGAAGATAAACATGAAGTCATGTCAATATTGAAGACAAACCAAATGCGAAGACTTTGCAAATGTAACGCCAACAGAAAACACTCCAAACAAAAGTTTGGTGGTGGCGTTACCCACCGTATAGGAAGTATTAGACCCAGACACGACGCACAATTATCGTGGCGCTCCGATGTCAAATTCTGCGTTAATGTATTCACACTTAGAGTGTAATTAATTGAAGATATACGTTACTTCGTGTGTTGCACATCTAAGTCATCAACATGCATAAGTGTTAAGATGTGTGCCTAATCACAGGACATTTGAGGATTCCAAGATATTTAGATCACAGCGCAACTTGCAAAACCTTTTATCATCCAAGGGCTTTGTGAAGATATCTGTCAGTTGCTCTTCAGTGTTGACGTGAATGATATCAATATATTCCTTCATGACATGATCTCTGAGAAAGTGATGACGAATTTCAATGTGCTTTGTCTTCGAGTGATGAACTGGGTTGTTGGCAATCTTGATGGCGCTTTCATTGTTGCAGTAGGGTGGTACTTGCTTCAAATGGATGCCATAGTCTTTGAGTGTTTGCTTCATCCATACAAGCTGAGCGTAGCAAGATCCAGCAGCAATGTATTCAGATTCAGCAGTGGAGAGATACACAGTTCTGCTTCTTTGAAGACCAACAAACAAGTGATCGTCCCAGAAAGTGACATGTGCCTGATGTAGACTTGCGATCCACCTTGTCACCGTCATAATCAGCATCCGAGAATCCAACTAGATCAAACTCTGAGCCCTTTGGATACCATAATCCTAATGTTGGGGTGTAGGACAAATATCGAAGAATTCGCTTCACAGCTAAGTGATGCGATTCCTTTGGTGCCGCTTGGAATCGGGCACATATGCAAACACTAAGCATTATATCTGGCCTAGATGCACATAAATAAAGTAAAGAACCAATCATGGAGCGATATACCTTTTGATCAAACTCTTTACCATTTGCATCAGGACCCAGATGACTTTTGGTTGGCATGGGCGTCGTGTATCCTTTGCAATCTTGCATTCCAAACTTCCTCAGGCAGTCTTTGAGATATTTTTCTTGAGATATGAAGACGTCGTTGCTTTGCTGACGTATTTGAAGACCAAGGAAGAACTTCAGCTCACCCACCATGGACATCTGATATTTCTCTTGCATCATGTGTCCAAACTCATCACTGTATTTTTGATTAGTGCAGCCGAAGATAATGTCATCCACATATATTTGGCACACACAAAAGTTCACCATCATATGTCTTCGTGAAGAGTGTGGGATCCAGGGATCTAGGTTTGAAGCCTTTGCTCTTCAGAAAATCTTTGAGTGTGTCATATCAAGCGCGAGGGGCTTGTTTGAGTCCATACAGTGCCTTATTGAGCTTGTATACCATATCAGGATGTTTTGGATCTTCAAAGCCATGCCATTGTGCAACATACACTTCTTATTCAATCTTGCCATTGAGAAAGGCACTCTTCACATCCATTTGATACAGAAGGATGTTATGATGATTTGTGTAGGCTAGCAGTATGCGAATGGCTTCAAGCCTAGCCACGGGAGCAAATGTTTCATCGAAGTCAATCCCTTCAACTTGAGGGTATCCTTGAGCAACGAGACGAGCCTTGTTTTTGACAACTTGACCATGCTCATCTTGCTTGTTGCGACATATCCATTTAGTGCCTATGATACTGTGTTTACGAGGATCGGGACGCTTGACCAATTTCCACACATTGTTCAGCTCGAATTGTTGAAGCTCTTCTTGCATAGCTTGAATCCATTTAGGTTCCATGAAGGCTTCATCAACTTTCTTGGGTTCAGATATTGAGACAAATGCAAATTGCCCACAGAAATTTGCTAGCTGTGTTGCTCTTGAACGAGCGAGTGGACCAGGTGCATTGATGCTATCAATTATCTTCTCAATCTATACTTCATTTGCAACACGAGGATGAACTGGACGAAGATTTTGATCTTGCTAATCATTGTCATCATTAGGAGGATTGTCTTCAGGTTGATTAGGTGTAGAAATGATAAGTTCCTCTTCAGCCTGAGCTTCAGACGGTATGATTTCTCCAGTTCCCATAAGCTTGATGGATTCACTAGGTGGAACTTCATCTAGCACATTTGGCAGGTGCTCTCTTTGCGAGCCGTTAGTCTCATCAAACCGCACATCCACAGTTTCAACCACTTTATAGTGAAAGAGGTTGAAGACTCTATAGGAGTGTGAGTCCTTTTCGTAACCAAGCATAAAACCTTCATGTGCTTTTGGTGCAAATTTTGAAGTGTGATGTGGATCCTTGATCCAGCACCTAGCACCAAATACTCTGAAGTAACTGGCATTTGGCTTCTTACCAATAAGGAGTTCATAGGATGTCTTCTTCAGAAGCTTGTGAAGATAAAGACGGTTGATGACATGGCATGCAGTATCAATAGCTTCAGGCCAGGACTTTCTTGGAGTCATGTATTCATCAAGCCTCGTCCGAGCCATCTCAATGAGTGTTCTGTTCTTGCACTCCACGATGCCATTTTGCTGAGGCGTGTACGGAGCTGAGAACTCATGAGTGATGCCCAATGTATCCAGGTAAAGGTCGAGGCCGGTGTTCTTGAACTCTGTGCCGTTGTCACTTTTGATATGCTTGATCTTGACGCGATAGTTATTCATGGCACGGTTGGCGAAGCATCTGAAGACATCCTGCACTTCAGTCTTGTAGAGGATTATGTGCACCCATGTATATCTTGAATAATCATCAACAATGATGAAGCCATAGAGACAAACAGTAGTAGTGAGAGTAGAGTAGTGAGTAGGGCCGAATAGGTCCATGTGTAGCATTTCTAAGGTTGAGTTGTTGTCATGATTGTGTTTGAGGGATGCTTGGCCCTCATCATCTTTCCAGCTTCGCAGGCACTACATAAGTGATCCTTCTTGAACTTGACGCCCTCGATGCCTATGACGTGCTTTTTCTTTGCGAGAGTATGAAAGTTCCTCATGCCAGCATGCCCTAGCCTCCGATGCGAGAGCCAGCACTCTAAAGCTTTTGCAAGAAGACATACGGCAAGCTGTGGTCTTGCTGAGAAATCTACCATGTAAAAATCATCTTTCCGATACCCTTCAAAGACTAGAGACTTATCAGATTCCATTAGAACAAGGCAACGATATTTTCCAAATATCACAATCATGTTCAAATCGCAAAGCATTGAGACAGACATTAAGTTGAAGCCAAGGGATTCAACAAGCATCACTTTATCTATGTGCTGATCCTTTGAGATTGCAACTCTACCTAGACCCAATACCTTGCTTTTACCAGTGTCAGCAAATGTGATGTGACTCTTGTCAGATGGACGTAAGGTTGAGTCCATGAGAAGCCTTCGATCACCAGTCATATGATTAGTGCATTCGCTGTCCATAATCCATTTTGAAGCATGAGGTCTCATACCCTACAGTACAGTTAGGGGGATAGGCTTCACCAAGAGTATTGTGAAGCATAAACATTTGACGCACAAGAAGATTATAAAAGCTTAGATCAAGATTAGGACTGATAGGATGAATGGCAAGCGATTCAGGAACAAAATACATAGTGAGACCATCTGGGCATTTTATCTTGCGCCCAACAAGATGTTTTAGGTCCCCAGCAATTGCATCTGACGCCTTTGATTTCCGGATGGAGACCTTTCCCTGCAAAAGAAAGTCAATTTTTCTTAGCCACCCACATCTTCAGGGGTGGCTTAGAAGCAATGAGTCTAAGTGCAGCATCTGAGAACTTTGGCTTTGGAGCCCTAGAAAATAGCCTTGCATGAGGCGAATAGTACTCATATGAATAAGCAGAGTAGTTCTTAGTCTTATGAACATAGCCGTTTGATGATACACGCTCATATTCATAAGTTTGAGTATGATTTTCCTGCAAAACATTGGCGTTAGGGTGACTCAGGTGAGTCCTGTGTCTGTATGAAGTCTTTGGACCATATGAAGCCTTTGGTCTAGGGTTTGTCTTCTTCCCTTGTGGTGTCATGATGACATATACAGGAAGATTCTCCAGAAACTTCTTGGGAACCCAGATTTTCTTCATAGGTGGCCCATTCCTACAGTTAGTACCAATATACCTGGCAAACACTTCACCATTCTGATTCTCAAACATTTTATAGTTTGCATCAAAGGATTCATCAGTGATAATAGGGTTAGCACAAGTGAAGCCAGATAGGGTGGATGGATCCACTGAAGGTTCCTTTGCAGCAACCCATGTGGTTTTGGGGTACTGCTCAGGCTTCCAATAAGAACCATCAACATTCATTTTCCTCTCAAACCCAACACCCTCTTTCCTAGGGTTTCAGTTCAGAATCTTCTTTTTGAGGACATCACATAGTGTCTGATGCCCTTTGAGACTTTTGTACATCCCTGTCTCAAGCAATGTCTTCAACCTAGCATTTTCATTAGCAATAGCAGTGGCATCCTCAGCAGAGGGGTTAGTTACCACATCAATAGTTGAAGATATTGCAACAGTAGCAGCAGTAGAACATTCAGCAACAGAAGTAGCGTTATCACGCTCAAGACATTTTAGTCATGGTGGTTCAAATCCTTCCTGAGCGGGACTGATCTGTTGAGCACGAAGTGACTCATTTTGTTTTTGAAGATCTTCATGAACTACTCTCAATTTCTCAATTTCTTGCTTCCTTTGAAGATAATCATAGGAAAGCTTTTCATAAGTTGTTGAGAGCATTTCATGACGACTTTCAAGTTCCTCATACTTAACATGAAGATTTTTTATGTCTTCAATTAAGGACTGAGATTGGGTCATTTCCGCGTCCAACAGGTCATCGCTTTTGTCTAACAGTTTTTGAATATGTTCCATAGCTTTATGTTGTTCATTTGCAATTTTAGCAAGTGTTTTGTAGCCGGGTTTGGATTCACAATCAGAGTCATCTTCACTTGATGTTTGAAAGTAAGCATCGCGTGAGTTTACCTTGGCACCACGTGCCATGAAGCAGTAGGTGGGAGCAGAGTCGTCCTTGTCATTAGCATCAGCGTAGGTGACGGAGCCATTGTCTTCAGTGTTGAAGATGGACTTGGCAATGTAGGCTGTAGCTAGAGCTAGACTTGCAACGCCAGAGTCGGACTCCTCCTCAGACTCCACCTCCGCCTCCTCAGAAGCAGACTCCTCCTCTGAATCCATCTCCTTGCCAACAAAAGCACGAGCCTTGCCAGATGAACTCTTCTTGTGTGATGAAGACTTTGATGAAGACTTGGAAGAAGACTTTGAGGATTTCTTCTCCTTCTTGTCATCAGAATCATATTCCTTGCTCTTCTTCCTATTCTTCTTCTTCTTCTTCTTCTTCTTCTTCTTCTTCTTGTTTTCATTGTCCCACTGCGGACATTCAGAGATGTAGTGACCAGGTTTCTTGCACTTGTAGCTTGTTCTCTTCTTGTGATCATGAGTAGAAGCTTCATCATTTCTTGAGCTGGATCTTGATGAATTTCTGAAGCCTTTCTTCTTGGTGAATTTCTGGAACTTCTTCACAAGCATAGCAAGCTCCTTTCCAATGTCTTCAGGATCACCAGAACTGCAGTCAGATTCTTCTTCAGATGAGGAAGCAACTTTTTCCTTCAAAGTGCGAGTTCGGACATAGTTGGGACCATATATATCTCTTTTCTCAGATAGCTGAAACTCATGTGTGTTGAGCCTCTCAAGTATGCCAGACGAATCGAGTGTCTTGAAGTCAGGGCATTCTTGAATCATCGGGGCTAGGGTGTCAAATGAGCTGTCAAGTGATCTCAGGAGTGTCTTGACGATTTCATGCTTGGTGATCTTAGTGGCGCCGAGAGCATGAAGCTCATTTGTGATGTCAGTGAGGCGATCAAACGTGAGCTGAACATTCTCATTGTCGTTTCTCTTGAAGCGGTTGAAGTGGTTGCGAAGGACACTGATCCTTTGATCTCTCTGGGTTGAGACGCCTTCGTTGACCTTGGAGAGCCAATCCCAGACTTGCTTCGATGTTTCCAAAGCACTCACACGGCCATACTGTCCTTTGGTCAGATGATCACAAATGATGTTCTTGGCAGTAGAATCCAGTTGAATGAAGTTCTTGACATCAGCAAGGGTGACACCTTCACCAGTCTTGGGAACGCCGTTCTTGACGACATACCATAGATCGACATCAATGGTTTCAAGATGCATGCGCATCTTATTCTTCCAATAGGGGTAATCAGTGCCATCGAAGACAGGGCACGCAACGGAGACTTTGATTATCCCTGAAGTCGACATAGCTAAAACTCCAGATGGTTAAACTGAATCACACAGGACAAGGGAGTACCTTGCTCTGATACCAATTGAAAGTGCTAGCTATCGACTAGTGGGGGGTGAATAGGCGATTTTTATGAACGTCTTCAAAACATGGGAGTTTCGAAGACAAATAGTAGAAATGAACCTATTGACATGCAGCGGAAGGTAGACTACACTAGGCAAGCCATAGTCAAGTATTCAATGAATTGAAAGCATGAAGACTAATAGCAGCTAGGTAGTGATGATCAGGATGGAAGATAGTATGAAGCCAAACAACAATTGAAGTCACAGAGTGAAGTCAAACAGGTAACACAGGCAGACAATGACTTCACGAAGACAAACTGTAAATAAAGAGAGGGAGAAGATAGAACCAGTCGCTTGGTGAGGACAAGGATTTGTTGGACCAGTTCTAGTTGCTGTGACAACTGTACGTCTGGTTAGGGAGGCTGAGATTTAACTTAGAAGACTGTGTCTTCACCTTATTCCCCTTGAGCTAAGGACACCTAGTCCTTGCCCAATCACTCGGGTAAGTCTTCAAGGTAGACTTCCAAACCTTCACAGACTTCGTTCACCGGCGATCCACAATGACTCTTGGATGCTTAGAACGCGACGCCTAACCAGCTGGAGGATTCACAGTCCTCAAGTGTAACAAGTCTTCAGATCACGCGGACAGAAAGACTTCAGTGATGCCAAACACTCTTTGGGCGCTGGGTGTTTTGGGCTTTGTCCTTGCAAGGATCTCTCTCTCACATGCTTCGGAGGTGGGTTGATCTCAAACGACAAAAGCCGTGCACTAACTCTAAGCAGTCACCAATTTATGGTGTAGGGGGTGGGCTATTTATAGCCACTAGGCAACCCGACCTGTTTGTCCGAAATGACCCTGGGTCACTAAGGAACTGACACGTGTTCCAATGGTCAGATTTCAAACACACGCGGCAGCTTGACTTGGGTTACAAGTAAAGCTGACTCATCCAGCTCTGGATAAGATTTTCTCTCATTGTCTTCGCTTGAAGACATAGGATTTGGTTGAGCATCACTTTAGTCACTCTGACTTTGTCCACTTGGACCCCACTTAACAGTACGGTGGTTCCTATGACTCAACAAAGAAGAAAATGAAACTACGAAACAACTATGTCTTCGCGCTCCAAAGACTTCGTGTGATGTCTTCTCATATCATAGTCTTCAATGTGAATATCTTCACATACCACCATTATCTTCAATGTCTTCACACATTTTTAGGGGTCATCTCCGGTAGGTAAACCGAATCAATGAGGGACTACTACCTGTGTTATCCTACAATTCACACAAACACATTAGTCCCTCAACCAGGTTTGTCGTCAATACTCCAAAACCAACTAGGGGTGGCACTAGATGCACTTACAATCTCCATAGCCCGTTGATTAGCCACGTCAATGTGAGACTTTCTTCTTTTTTGTCTTCTCACATATCCCCTGTCATCATACTCCATTCCACCCATAGTGCTATGTCCATGGCTTGCGCTCATGTATTGCGTGAGTGTTGAAAAGGCTAAAGCGCGTTAAAATGTATGAACCAATTGCTTGGCTTGTCATCGGGGTTGTGCATGATGGGAGCATTTTGTGTGACAAAAATGAAGCATGGCCAAACTATATAATTTTGTAGGGATAAGCTTTTCTTTGGCTATGTTATTTTGATAAGACATAATTGCTTGGTTAGTATGCTTGAAGTATTATTATTTTTATGTCAATATTAAACTTTTGTCTTGAATCTTATGGATCTGAATATTCTTGCCACAATAAAGAGAATTACTTGAATAAATATGTTAGGTAGCATTCCACATCAAAAATTCTGTTTTTATCATTTACCTACTCTAGGACGAGCAGGAATTAAGCTTGGGGATGCTTCATACGTCTCCAACGTATCTATAATTTTTGATTGTTCCATGCTATTATATTATCAACCTTGGATGTTTTATATGCTATTTTATATGATTTTTGGGACTAACCCATTAACCTAGAGCCCAGTGCCAGTTTCTGTTTTTTTCCTTGTTTTTGAGTTTTACAGAAAAGGAATACCAAACGGAGTCCAATTGACGTGCCAATTTTTGACGATTTTTTATGGACCAAAAGAAGACCCCGGAGTAAAAGAGTTGGGCCAGAAGAGTCCCGGGCCGTCCACGAGGGTGAGGGGCGCGCCCACCCCCCACCCCCAGGCGCGTTGGCCTACCTTGTGGATGACTCGGGCACCTTCTTGACGTGAGACCTACGCCAAAAATTCCTATAAATACAGAAACCCCCAGAAAATAACCTAGGTCGGGAGTCCCGATGCCAGAAGCCTCCGTAGCCACCAAAAACCAATCTAGACCCGTTCCAGCACCCTGCCAGATGGGGAATCCCTCTCCGGTGGCCATCTTCATCATCTCGGCGCTCTCCATGACGAGGAGGGAGTAGTTCTCCCTCGGGGCTGAGGGTATGTACCAGTAGCTATGTGTTTGATCTCTCTCTTTCTCTCTCGTGTCGGCACGGTCTTGATGTATCGTGAGCTTTGCTATTATTTGGATCTTATGATGTTTCTCCCCCTCTACTCTCTTGTGATGAATTGAGTTTTCCCTTTGAAGTTATCTTATCGGATTGAGTCTTTAAGGATTTGAGAACACTTGATGTATGTCTTGCATGTGCTTATCTGTGGTGACAATTGGATATCACGTGATCCACTTGATGTATGTTTTGGTGATCAACTTGCGAGTTCTGTGACCTCGTGAACTTATGCATAGGGGTTGGCACACGTTTAAGTACTGACTCTCCAGTAGAAACTTTGGGGCACTCTTTGAAGTTCTTTGTGTTGGTTGAATAGATGAATCTGAGATTGGGTGATACATATCGTATAATCATACCCACAAATACTTGAGGTGACATTGGAGTATCTAGGTGACATTAGAGTTTTGGTTGATTTGTGTCATAAGGTGTTATTCTAGTACGAACTCTATGATAGATTGAATGGAAAGAATATGTCGGGGGGATGGACCCCGGGCAGGCAACGGAACCCGGATCCTCTTCAAAAAACAACGGGGCTGGCACCGCCCCTCAATACCGGCACGCGCTCGGCCGGGTCGCTCGACCCAGCCGAGCCCCGCAAGCCGGCCAGACTAGCCGACCCAGCAAGGCACGTCGACTCGGCCCCAACAACTAGCACAAGACGGCCGAACCCGGCACGACCAAAGCCTCCTCGACAAGCCAGCGCCACCCGTGGCGTGCTACACAATCCAGCCACGGGTCAACTCCCGTCCCATCCAGGCCGTATGATGGGAGGAGACTTCAATCAATGATGACCTAGGTAACAGTGTCCCGCCCACGCCTCTGGTCAGCAGGAATGTGGCAACAGTGCCCCTCACCTACCCGCTGATCAGGGATGGCGTGGCTATAGTGCCCTCGCCTTCACCGCTGACGACAGCAAGCGGCAACCTGATGGAGAGCACTGTACACGACTCGACTCGGCCACGCCCTGACGATCGACAAGATGGCGCACAGTCCCCCTAGGCATGCGGGGCCCGCACCTAGGGGAACCCGATGAACCATAAGCCCTCAGCGGGACCCAGCCCGGAATCCTGGACACCGATAATACGGACCCACCAACTTGTAACATTACCATTGTACCCCCGGGGGGTTGGACTATAAAACCCCCCGGGAGCCCGCGATCATGGACAACTGAATAAGAGAGAAAGCAGAAGACACATACAAGAGAAAATCAAGCAAGCATAGGACTAGCCACAAAACAGCGACACCGGAGAGAAGGAGCAGCCCAAGCCTTGGCCAGCTTGCTTCCTCCTCCATACAGCTCCAGGAGCAACATTGTACTATCGATCATCCAACTACACTCGGCAGGACTAGGGGTATTATCTCTCCGGAGAGCCCCGAACCTGGGTATGTCCGGCGTCCCGCGCCCGCCCATGCCAACCTCGCCTCTGGAGTCCACCGCCCTCGAGCCTCCTCCTCTCTTTACCCATCCCTTGTCATCTGCCATGCGCCCACCACGATAGTTGGCGCCCACCGTGGGGCAGCTCGAGGAGCTGGCCGGGAACATGCTTCATACGGGGCCCTTCTCCTACACCGACGAGTCCGTCGCGCTGGCGGACGACGTCGTCGGCGCGCTAGCCGCCTCCTTCGCCGTGCTGCGCATCTCCGATGCGTTCGCGGCCGACGAGTACCCCAGCAAGGTGCTCAGCTACTCCGACTCTCCCCTCTCCCTCGGCGGCAGCATTTCCGCCGGGGCAATGGACGTCCACGTGGAGGTCTTCATCACCGGCGACGGCGCCTCCTCCTCGTCGAGCAAAACAAGGAAGGCTGCGGAAGCCAGGGCCGCAGCAGATCAGATCGAGTCGTCTGATCCGTTGCGCGCCATGATGCAAAGCCTCCGCATCCCCATCGGCACCGACGTTGACGCCACCAACGTCGCTGAGGCCCGAACCCAGCTAGAGGAAAGGCACCAGCAGATGATGGACCTGTCCGAGACGCTCGCTGCCACTCAGCGTCGCCTGGACGCCGCTCAGCTGGAGCGCGATGCCGCCTACGGATTCACGCCCGCTGCGGCCGACCCAAGCCGGGTCGCCGACATTCGTGCCCGGGGAGGCGCGATCGGCCGGGCCCTCGGTGCCGTCCCAACCATCTACGAGACCCCAGCGACGAATATGCGCGCTGCCCAGGCAGCCGCAGCCGGCCTGGACCAGCTCGCAGGTGAGGAGCTGAAAGAGCGCATCGGGCGGATGCGCGAACTCCTCCACGCCGCCAACACCCAGCAGGACCGCCTCAACCAGCTCGCCAAGCCGGCGGGATCCGGCTCCGCCCACCTTGGCGGGACAGGCGAACTTCTACACACCGCTTCCTCGCCACTCGGCGAGGCGCACTCCGGCCGAGCCCGGACTCGGCGCGACCCGACCGCTACAGCCGCCAACGGATTGGGCGACGAGTCCGTCCTAGAAATCCAGCGCGGACCCGGCCAACATGGCCGGCGTCCGGCTGCAACCGACCCGGCCCCCCGTGGCCTGGCTGCAACTCAACTCGGCCCGTGCGCCATCGACGACACCGACGCTCGCCACCGCCTCGATCAGCTCACTCACTCCTTGGAGGTGGAGGAGAGTGGCGCTATCGGGCCGGCGTGCTTCGGCCCGCGCATCCGGGAGGAGCCCTTCCCCAAAGGATTCATGCTCCCCTACGACACCCCCAAGTACAATAGGACGGTGAAGCCAGAAGACTGGCTCACTGACTACACCAAAGCCATTGGCATCACCGGTGCCAATCATCGTCTCGCCGTGCGCTACGCACCACTCATGCTCCAAGGGTCGGCCCGCACGTGGTTGAACAGCCTGCCGATGGGCAGCATCAACACGTGGGTGGACTTCGAGGAAGCCTTCGTCCGCAACTTCACGGGGACCTACAAGCGGCCCGGCCGCCCTAGCCAGCTCGCCATGTGCGTGCAAGGGCCTACGGAGACTGGTCGCGAGTACCTTGCATGCTGGACCGAGCTCCGAAAACAGCTGCGAGGGCGTCCATGAAGTCCAGGCGATCCAGTACTTCGTCAGCGGGTGCCGAGACGGCACCCTCCTCAAGCACAAGCTCTTACGCTCCGAGCCGGCCACCATGGCCACGCTCATGGTGACGGTGGACAAGTACGCCACCGCCGACTCCACCATGAAGATCCAGGTGGCGCTGGATGAAGCCGGCAAGACGAAGCCGGATCCCCCTCCGAAGCTGGCCGACGAAAGCAGCCGGCAGCAGCATCACCAGAACAACAAGCGCAAGGCCAACCAGCCGGCCCCGCGTCACGACAACCGGCTCGTCGCGGCCGCCGAGCCCGTGGCGGACCCGGCGGCGAAGCGCCGACAAACCGGCAAGACGGCATGGCAACCTGCCATGAGCTTCGAGCAGATGCTCGACGCCCCTGCAAGCACCACAGCGGCGTAAAACCCTCCACGCACATGCTTCGGCAGTGCGCCATCACCAAGCGCATCATGAGGGGCGACGTCCCGCCCCCTTCGGCTCCGGCTCCAGGCGCGGGGCAGCCGCCTCCGCCTCCACCGCCGCCTCCAGCTGGCGGCGCGATGCGCGACGACGCCTACCCGGACCAGAACGCAGCCTACGTCGTCTTCACCAGCCTTGGCGACGACAAGCGCAGCGAGCGCCTCCTTCGGCAGGAGGTGAACACCGTCGTCCCGGCCAAGCCGGAGTTCATGCATTGGTCAGATTGCCCGATCACCTGGACCTGGGAGGATCACCCGGCAGTCATGCCGAGTCCGGGTGGTTACGCCCTCGTCCTCAACCCCACCATCATCGCGCGGTGCACATGCAAGTTCTCCTGAGTCCTCATCAACGGCGGCAGCAGCATCAACATCCTCTATCGCGACACGATGACCAAGCTCGGCCTCCAGGCCGAGGAACTAGAGCCGACCCGAACGATCTTCCACGGCATCGTGCCCGGCCTCTCCTGCTCCCCCATTGGCCGGGTCCGGCTAGATGTCTTGTTCGGTGACAGCGGCTACTTCCGGCGGGAACCGATCTGATTTGAGGTGGTGGACCTGTCCAGCGCATATCACGCATTGCTGGGTCGGCCCGCGCTCGCCAAGTTCATGGCGGTTCCCCACTACGTGTACCTGAAGATGAAGATGCCGGGTCCTAAGGGCCTCATCACCCTCACCGGCAATTATCGCAAGTCCCTGGAGTGCGCTCGAGACGGTGCCAAGTTGACTGAGTCGCTGGTCATTGTTGAGGAGCGGCGCCAGCTCGACCGGATCGTCGCCCTGGCAGGCGAGGCCTCCGCCGCGTCGATCCCTACCCCGGACCCGGCCGACGAGGCCGCCTTCAAGCCCTCCAAGGAGACCAAGAAAGTGAAACTCAACCCAGAATGCCCCAGCTGCAGCAAGTACGTTGTCATAGGTGCCCGCCTCGACAGCAAATAGGAAGGCGAGCTCGTCGACTTCCTCCGTGAGAATCGGGATATCTTTGCATGGACCCCCAAGGACATGCCGGGTATCCTGAGGAAGTATGCCGAGCACAAAATTCACATCTGCAAGGACGCCAAGCCTGTCCGTCAACCCCTACAACGATTTTCCGAAGAAAAGAGAAGAACCATTGGTGAAGAGGTCGCCAAGCTTTTGGCGGCCGGCTTCATAATGGAAGTATTTCACCCCGAGTGGCTGGTCAATCCAGTCCTCGTCCTGAAAAAGAACAAGACCTGGTGCATGTGTATCGACTACACCAGCCTCAACAAGGCCTGTCCCAAGGATCCATTCGCCCTCCCGCGGATCGACCAAGTCATCGACTCAACCGCCGGGTGTGAGTTCCTGTCCTTCCCGGACGCTTACTCCGGCTACCACCAGATCAAGCTGGACCTGGCCGACGCCCTGAAGATGTCCATCACGCCCTTTGGGGTGTATTGCTACATCACCATGTCGTTCGGCTTGAAGAGCGCCAGCGCCACCTTCCAGCGCTGCATGCAGAAATGCCTGCTGCCGCAACTCGGCCGGAATATCCACGTGTACATGGACGACATCATGGTGAAGACCAAGCAGCACCTCACGCTCCTCGACGACTTCACTACAAAAAAATACACTTCTGTGATGATACGTGTTTGTCACAGTAGGTCGCGTTTTCTGTCATGCATGTACATCCATGACAAATTTATGACAGAATCAAGATAGTCATACCTGTGCGGTCGTAGAAGTGTTCCATGACATTGCCAAAATTATCATCACGGAAGTGTCCACTTCCATGACGATAAATTGCGCGTCACAGAAGTGCTTTCGTCAAGGGTGACCGACACGTGGCATCCACCGTAATGGAACGCCGTTAAGCTATGGGGTCGGATTTTGGATCCGATAACCCGTTAACAGCCACGACCAATGCCGATTTTCCACGTGTAAAATTCTCATTGGCTGACGGATCCACGCGTCAGCTCCGCGTTGTCATAGGTGTCACTCCTCCAATGGTCGAGATGGGCCTATGATATGTTGACACATGGATCGGCACAAAAGTGGCCCACAAAGAGTAAATGTGCCAGCCCAACCAAAGGTCCATAAGATTTAGCGGACCATAATGGGCCGACCCAGCTAAAGGCCCACAAATTTAGCGAACCATAATGGGCCGGCCCAGCTAAAGGCCCACACGATTTTCCAGACCATAATGGGCCAGCCCAGCTAAAGGCCCACAAGATTTTGCGAACCACAATGGGCCGGCCCAGCTAAAGGCCCACTAGATTCTGCCGACCATAATGGGCCGGCCCAGCTAAAGGCCCAACATTCTCTGTCAAATCGGCCCGTCAACGGCCTGCCCTAAACTTGTCATCAACGCGGCCCATGGTCACTTCTGGCCCGTTAACAGTCCGCTAAGTAATTGGGCCGAATTATGGCCCGGTGTATTTCTAGCCTGTTAAAGGTCCGGCTTCATTTGGGACCATTTACAGGCCATCAAAACTTTTGGCCCATAAACGACCATGAAGGATTTGGGTCATATTCGGCCATGTCTAACATTCGGCCTGTTAGAGGCCCACTATAGCTTTGGGCCACTTTTGGCCTGTTGTCATTTTTGGCCTGTTAACGCCGGACGTAAACCATGGGCCATATGTGGCCCAACGTCATATCGGGCCCATTAACGGCCCATATAAAAATGACGATAATCTAGCCCGACCGAAGTTCCGGCCTGTTAAAGGCCCGTGTATTAGGTCGGCGCATTTACGACACATCCGAATTTCAGCCTGTTAAAGTCCAGTGGGTTATTTGGCACAATCAGGGCCCAATCTCACTTTCAGTCTATTAAAGGCCCATGTATTTTATGGGCTCGAGATATTTACACCTGTAAACGGCCTATTTTTACTGAGGGCCCAAATTATGTTTAGGCCTGTTAAAGGCCCACTATGGGCATAGGCCTACCAGAAAAATATGAAAGCTTATGCTGATTTAGGCCCAGATATTTTTAGTGGGCTACATGCCAATTTCGGCCCATAATCGTTTTTAGCCCAATTGGAATGGGCCCGACGAATGTTGGCATGTTGAGCTCCTACAAAGCTTTAGGCCGAATACATTACGAAGATAAACCTACACTATACAAAAATAGCGTCGTAATTAGTGCAGCCTGAGGCAGCATCATAAATGTTGTATCACAACAAAATAAATTCCAACCATACAACAAAAGGCTTGTTGGCATAAAGTTTACACTCCTTCCAGATAAAAGCACCATCAGATGTATAGAAGCACAGATCATTTGACCTGAGTGCTAATGTTTCAGGCTGTAGAATCTGATGGAGCAACACGATCTCCACCTTTTTTTCCGCCATTGCTCTTGAACAACGAAGCGAATGTCTGATAGTCTGGTTTCAAAACCATTCATATCTTGACGACATTTCTCAACCACTATTCTTGTTTCCGAAACAACGTCCACTAGGGATTGGACTTGTGTCTGGAGCATAGATATATCACTCTGTCTAGCAGGAAGATTTTGTTCAGTAGGCGATTTGGACGAGGTTACCTTGACAACCAACCCAGAATTACGCAGGAAGGTGCTTTTTGCACTGTTAGTGGAGAGATACTGACGCACTGTAGCAAGAGGTGACATTGTGCCCGTAGTAGCCTCGTCACCTTCAGGTGGTTGTGGCTGTTCAATCATTTGTTCCATAGCTTCCTGAAAGTTTGAACTTGTAGATTAGTGTACCAGATAAGTTACTAATGAGACAAAAATAAAGAAAGTAGGTTAAACGTTTATACATAACTTATTTTGATGAACTATTGTAATACATTAACATGTATTGTAGTGCCAACTACATAATAAAATCACTTTCAGAACATATGTCCATGTAGCATGCCTACTGTATTGTCTATTTCCTCACATTCATTGACATCTAAGGATAAAGATACATGGTTTAAAGTAGGATGAACATAGTATGACATCATTCATATCATGGGCAAACAGATATAAAACAAACAGGCTATTTTATCATTGTGTGCGCACGTGAACATAACAACTAGATTACAGATCAAGACCAAAAGAATATCCTTCATCTCTTTTAAACCATATAAGGTGAAATGATACGTTAAGACAACTGTGAATAAAAGTGAACAGAGTAACTAACATTGGCTGCAAACCAAGTAGTTAAATGAACACATCACAGTACCAATAAGTTCAAGGCAGGAGTAAGGACTTACAACAACGACTTGAACTGGTGTGCTCATGCCCTTCATCTTGCTGGTGTGGCAATCCTTGAAGATTTGCACTGCATTCGGTTCAGGTTCTTTTTGGTCCGCACGGGATTTCCTCTGTATTTGGAACAAGTCAATATAGATACGATAATATGGCACAAATAAAAGGAAGTAGCAGCTATATACAAGAGCCTCGCGGTGTGCAATATAGCTACAAGATCCTGTGGTCTATTGGAATTTCACTTTAGAACGGTTGGTTTTGTTCTTCAAACAGTTAGCCTAGAAGAAGATACACTTTTAAGGCACATACATAAATACAAGTTCAATATGTGGTCTGATCAAATACATATAGCCTACCTGATACTTTGGATCAGACCAGTGTTTAACGAGGGTTGTCCAGTCTTCATCTGTAATATATTCCATTGGAGATGTTTGGGTGATTTCATTGTTAGCTTTGCCTTCAAAGTGAGATTTTCTAAGGTGGTACCAATACTATCGCAGAGCAGACTGAAAAACATGAGTGCATGCTTGTCTAGTTGCATCATCTTTCGGATCCAACTTGAACCTCATCTGTTGAAAAAAGAATGTAAGTCTTATTAGGAGGAAGCTAGAAAGTATGGGACAGAGCAAGACAATGTTACTAATTGCGATGAATAACATTACTTACGGATAAATGGTCAAGGAAGGTGTTAAACTGGGTATTGTCTTTCTCATTCCTGTACTGGATCCACGTTGGGAGGATACGTGCATGACACCTAACGGCAACGGCTGCCTCTGATACTAACTTGGCTGACTCTATAGCATCACGTGGCCTTTTTAAACCTGCCTCAAAATGGATCTCCATTATTCCTCCTTTAGATTTTGTTAATCTGTCAAGCATTATCCCTGATGTCTGTTTCCGCTTGCGCCGTGGTGCTAGTTCAACAACGAATATGGAAAGTGTTAGTGTACATCAAACTGTGAGAGTACATATAAAGGAGCATGCAACTGCAACTTGACTCGGTCAGGTACCGTCTTGGTGTTGATGCTCATGAGGTTCATCTGATCTTGCCAAGTCCTATTGTGTTAGTAGTGCTTTAGAAGTAGTGTTAGGTGTGAAGGCGGCTTGGGAACTGGCCAGTTTCGGACCAAATGAACGAGTAACTAGTTAAGATGCTTGTACAGTTGAAGTGGATGCTGCAGCTGGTGGAGCAGGTGATACTGTGTTTGTAGATTTAGCCGGTGGACTTGGACCTTCTACTGCACTATAAGTACCAGCAGAATCTCGACGGCAGAACCTTTTCCATTTCACCCGACGAGTAACAGCACTCCCTACTATATTATTTTCCTTGCTCTTTTTTGACTTTGCCATGTCAAGATGTACCCACAACACAAAAGAATAAAATCACTCTTTAGAACTCATTGATGCATGATACAGACAAGCAATACTTTGATGTAAGACAATCGTATGAGGATGGAATATGTAATAAAAACAGGATGACATGCCATATTCACAGCTACGATGTGCAAACTAAGCAGAAGGATTTTCAAGAAAATAGAAGTAATGCAAGCTAGACACCATATGAAAGATGCAACCAATATTACTCTGCCAAGTTAAAAGTGTCTTGTCATAAGTGGCAATTCGAAAAATTAGAAGCAGTACAACGTAGAAATCAATGCAAGATGCAACCACTATCAAACTGCCATGTTAGAAGCGTCCAATCATGAGTGACTGATGCAGGATACACAACAGCAGCACTTTGATGTAAGAACATGGTATGATAGATAGATGTAGTGTATTCTAGACACAGAAAGCCATGTCATATGCACATGTATAACGTATAAACTCAGCAGGTGCAATTTAATCAAAATAGAAGAAATACAGGCTAGACAACATATGCAACATGAAACCAATTATCACACTGTCAACTTAGAGCAAGCACCTGCGATGGTGGAGTACGGGAGATGAACTCATCATGTAGACTTGGGACTTCAACTTCATTAGCAGTAGCAGTGGAAAATCTAGAGAGTCTCTGTTTGCGTCGGTGGGGAGGACCACCAACATCCCCTAAATTACTCTTTTCCTTCCTATTTTTTGATATTGCCTTATGAAGTCAAAACCACAAGAAGATGAATAAAATTAGCTCTGCATAACTGGTTGTTGCATGATACAGACGAACACTACTTTGATGTAAGGCAAGCGCAGGATAGGAGGATGGAATATATATAGAAAAAGACAGTGTTTCATATTCACAGATACGATAGGAGGATGGAATATGTATGAAAAAACAGTAAGCGGAAGGCATTTCAACAAAATTATAAGAAATGAAAGCTAGGCACCATATGAACATGCAACCAATATCACTCTATTAGGTAAAAAGTGTCTCGTTGTAAGAGCCATTTCAAGAAATTAGAAGCGGTACAAGCTAGAAGACAATGCAAGATGCAACCTACATCACATTCCCAAGTTAAATGTGTCTTATGGGTAAGTGATCGTTGCAGGTATAAGTTGTAAGCTACGCAGATGCAATTCAACATAATCAGAAGCAATACAAACTAGACATCATACGGAAAACACAACCACATATAACAGTTCCAAGTAAGAGCAAGCACATGTGATGGTGGAGTAGGGGAGATGTGCTCATCATGTACACGTATGTTCTAGAAACAGGAACACGTGTCATATTCACAGGCATTATGTGTAAAGTAAGCAGATGCAATTCAAGTTAGAAGCAATACAAGATAGACATCATACGCAACATGCAACCACATATAATAGTGTCAAGTTAGAGCAAGCACCTGTGATGGTGGAGTAGGGGAGATGTGCTTATCATCTACACAGCTACGTTGACTGTCCAGCCTTGTGTTGTCTTGCGAATCTTGTTGGGAGGATGGCGGAGTAGAATCTGTAGAGACCTCCTGTTTGAGTTGCTCCGAAGGACCACCATCATCCACTGCCAGACTAATTTCCTTCAGCTGTAATGATTTTGCTCTTCAGAACTCATTCATGCATGATACTGACGAACACTACTCGGATGAAAGGCAAACACATGATGCGAGGATGGAATATGTATGAAAAACAGGATGGTGTGACATATTCACACCTATGATGTGGTAACTAAGCAGAAGGCATTTCAACAAATTAGAAGCACTGCAAGCTAGACACCATATGAAAGATGCAACCAATATCACTCTGCCAAGTTCTAACTTTATGGCGTTTCAACAAATTAGAAGCAGTACATGCTAGAAATCATATGCAAGACACAACCAATACCACAGTGGCGACGTAAAGGTGCCTTATCATAAGTGACTGATGCGGGATATGCAAGAATAGTAGTCTGATGTAGAAACAGGAACACATGTTATATTCACAAGCATTATGTGTAAAGTAAGCAGATGCAATTCAACAAAGTTAGAAGCAATACAAGCTAGACATCATACGCAACATGCAACCACATATAATAGTGCCAAGTTAGGGCAAGCACCAGTGATGGTGGAGTAGGGGAGATGTGCTCATCATCTACATAGCTACGTTGACTGTCTAGCCTTGCATTGTCTTGTGAATCTTGTTGGGAGGATGGCGGAGTAGAATCTGTAGAGAACCTCCGTTTCAGTTGCTCGGAAGGACCACCATCATCCAATGTCTTGCCAATTTCCTTCAGCTTTATTGATTTTGCATTGTGAGGTCATACCGACAAGAAAAAGGAATATCATTCTCTCTTCAGAACTCATTCATGCATGATACTGACAAACACTACTCTGATGAAAGGCAAAGTCATGATACGAGGATGGAATATGTACAAAAAATGGACGGCTTGACATATTCAAACCTATGATGTGGTAACTAAGCAGAAGGCACTTCAACAAATTAGAAACACTGCAAGACACCATATGGAAGGTGCAGTCAATATCACTCTGCCAAGTTAAAATTGTCTCATCATAGGTGGCGTTCATCAAACTAGAAGCAATACATGCTAGAAATCATATTCAAGATGCAAACCAATATCACACTGCCAACTTAAAGGTGTCCCATCATAAGTGACTGATGCAGGATACACAAGAAGAGTAGTTTCATGTAAGAACATGGTGTGATAGACAGATATAGTATGTACCAAAAACAGGAAAGCGTGTCATATTCACATGTATCATGTGTAAGCTAAGAAGATGCAGTTTACACTAATTAGGAGCAATACGAGCTAGACACCATATGCAACATGCAACCAGATATCACACTGCCAAGTTAGAGCAAGCACCTTGGATGGTGGAGTAGGGGAGCGGAGACTTGGACCTTGTAATGCACTATCAATACAAGGAGAATCGGTACAGATGCTCCGTTTACGTTGCTGCAGAGGACCACCATCATCGCATTCCTTACTCTTTTCCTTCCTCTTTCTTGATTTTGCCTTGTCAAGTCAAACCCACATACCTTCTGAGGTTGGCAAAGGTTTCGGCAAGGTCAGCCAATAGGTCGGAACCTTTACGTGACTTGACTACAATGTCATCCATGTATGCTTCCACATTCCGACTGATTTGAGTGAGCAGACACTTCTGGATCATCCTCATGAATGTGGCTCCGGCATTCTTCAGGCCGAATGGCATAGTGACATAACAAAAACATCCAAATTGAGTGATGAAAGCCGTTTCTATCTCATCGGGTCCATACAGTCAGATCTGATGGTACCCGGAATAGGCGTCCAAGAAGGACAAACGCTCACATCCCGCAGTTGAATCGACAATTTGGTCGATGCGGGGAAGAGGAAAATGATCTTTCGGGCAGGCCCGATTGATATGCTTGAAGTCTATGCACATGCGAAGTGAATCATCCTTCTTAGGGACCATGACAACATTGGCGAGCCACTCGGAGTGGTAAATCTCTCGGATGAACTCAGCTGCCAGGAGCCGAGCCACTTCTTCGCCAATTGCTTTTCTCTTCTGGATGGCGAACCGTCGAAGATGTTCCTTGAGTGGTTTTACTTTCGTGTCGGCTCGCAAACGACGCTCAGCCAGTCCCCTGGGTACACCCGGCATGTCAGAAGGTTTCCATGCAAAGATGTCCCAGTTCTCATGGAGGAACTGGATAAGCGCTTCTTCCTATTTGCTGCCAAGTGTTGATGAGATATGGGTCAGATCAGCATTGGGATCGGTCAGGTGGATATGAATCGGCTTCGTTTCCCCTGACGACTGAAATGCGGGCTCTGTGGTAGGCTTCTTGGCTCACAGCAAATCACTCGGATCTGCATTTTTCTGGTACTCTTGCAGTTCCACTACTGCCATCTGTGCATCAGCAATTTTTGAGCCTTTCTGGAAGCACTCTTCTGCCTTCTGCCGATTGCCAGTGACCGTGATTACACCTTTGGGACCAGGCATCTTCAATTTGAGATACACGTAACATGGTCGAGCCATAAAACGTGCATAAGTGGGTCTCCCCAGGATGGCATGGTAAGCACTCTTGAAATCCACTACCTCAAACATCAACTTTTCCTTGTGGTAATTCTTGGAATCGCCGAAAACCACATCAAGCGTGATCTGGCTGAGTGACTAAGCTTTCTTGCCAGGTATAACACCGTGGAAACTCATGTTGCTTTCACTCAGCTTGGACATTGGAATGCCCATTCCCTTCAAGGTTTCAGCATAAAGAATATTCAAGCCGCTACCACCATCCATCAACACTTTAGTCAGTCGGGTGCCTTCGACTACTGGGTCGACCACCAGTGCTTGCCTCCCAGGGGTGGCTATATGCGCTGGGTGGTCAGACTGGTCGAATGTGATGGCAGTTTGGGACCACTTCAGATAACTGGGTGTCGCCGGAGCAACCATGTTCACCTCCCTGTTAATAACCTTCAATCCACTTTTGCTTTCAACATCAGCAAAAATCATCAGCGTGGAATTGACATTGGGAAAGCCGTCATCATCTTCTTCCCTATCCTCACCTCCGTCCGACTCCTTTTCCTTTTCCTTGGGTTGTTTCTCTCAGAACTGCTGAATCAGGAAACGACATTGTCGAGTGGTGTGTTTAGGGTAAATGATGTCCCCTTCTTCATCTTTCTTGGTATGAATATGGCACGGTAAATCCAACACATCATTCCCATCTCTATCCTTAACTTTCTTGGGATTCCAGGGGCCTTTGGGTTTTCCCTTGAACTTTCCTTGGGCAATAGCTAAAGCTTCACCAGGAGCAGCTAGTTCAGCTTTTCGCTTCTGTTTCCGACTGGAATTCCCTCCTCCGGTTTCTTGGGCGACTGTTTTGTGTTTGCCACTCCAGAGTCGGTCTTCCTCTTCACCATTGGCATATTTGGTGGCGATCTCCATCATCCGAGTCAGAGTCATATCTCCTGTCCGACCGAGTTTCAGGTTCAATTCCCAATACTTAACGCCTTCCTTGAAGGCACAAATTGCTTGGTGATCTGACACATTCTCCACTGTATGGTGCAACGTGATCCATCTCTGGATATAATCCCTCAAAGTTTCATTCGGTTTCTGGACACAACACTGCAATTCCGTCAACCCTGCCGGCCTTTTGCAAGTGCCTTCGAAGGTCCTAACAAACACTCGAGCAAGTTCTTCCCAACTGTATATGCTGCCAGGAGCCAATTGATTCAACCACGCTCTGGCAGAGCCCTCCAACATCAAGGGGAGGTGCTTCATGGCTACATCATCATTGCCACCACCAATCTGCACGGCCACTCGGTAATCCTCAAGCCAAGTGTCTGGCTTGGATTTGCTGGTGAACTTGCTGACTCCAGTCGCCAACCTGAAGTTTGGAGGAATCACTACTGCTCTGATGGCTCTGCTGAAACACTCGAGTCCTGAAACGTGTACCCTGCTTCTAGTCGGATGATCTCTATCATGGCCTTCTCTGTTAGCTCTATTTGTATCAACCAGACCTTGAATGAGGATTGACCTTGCATCAAAGCCTGGTTATCAGGGGTCGACTGGAATTCTCCATTCGCCACTGTGGGGGAGCCTGTCATCTTGCCGCCGAGGCACGTACGACCCACTCCTCAGAGGAGACGTGGGCACTCGACAATGATCGTTGTGGTCGAGTCGATGATCATACTGCTCATGGTTCCTATACTGATCTTGCTGGTATCCACGTCCCTCACGCTGCGGAGGCGGTCTCGGACTATGGGCAGACTGGACAGTATCCGCCACCATAGACCTGCTATGAATCCTATTCTATGACTGAGATACCGCTGTATTCTGCTCTCCTGCTGCCCGGAGTAAAGCCCGGATCTGCATCAAACCTCGGCCAGCTTCTGACTGGGAAGGTTGAATTGACTCTGCTATTCGAGCTACAGTTGTGAGATTCTGGATCGGAGTTCGATATACCTGAGTCGGAGGCGGAAAAAGTTGTCGTCGACTGGACTCGGGGATCCGCTGCCGAGCACGCTCGTCGAGAGCGCGCTGGAGGTTCTCTAGTCGAGTGCACTCAGCCAAGTTGGCCAGGCGCGCCTCCTCCAAGGCCTGGGCATCGGGGGTTTCTCCAACGATAGGAGCGTGGAGTGCATCCATATTACGGCGACAAAGATCTTCCCTCCGCTGCGAAGAGAGGGGTTCGGGACGGTACTCCTCGTCAACACGCGACGGATCACCGCCGCCATCGCCACCGCCTTCCCGAGTGAAGCCTAGAGGATTGCATGGTCCATTGACCATCAAGACTTCTGCCGCGGGGTCGCTGCTGTCGCATTCGGACGCAGTCTCGACGGAGCCAGTCGACTGATCAAACAGGCCGTAGAGAGTTTCACCGGGCTCGATTGCCGCAATTTGTGGGGTGGGCGATTGGTGGGCCACCGCGTGCCTCACCCACCGCTGAAGCCGTGACCGATCGGATCGCTGGCGCCGGCGAACAACAAAGAGGGAGGTTGCCACAGGAGTCGACTGATACGGAGTCGATGGTTGTCGAAGAAGGACACCGCGAATGTACGCACGGAAGTGCGTCGCCCCGCGGACGGGGAGCGCCTCGACGTTGAGTGGAGCTTAGTGAAGCCAAGCGGAGTCGTCGGCGATGAAGATGAGCACACCGAGACGGATCTCGCGGCCTTCAGCCAATCCTCCACCGGAAACCATGATGATGGGAATCGGAAGAATCACAACTTCTCCAATAAACTGCTAAGACACCTGCCCCATGGTGGGCGCCAACTGTCGTGGGTCTAAGACTGACAGTGGAATGGGGGTAGGTATGAGGAGGCAAGATCCTAGCTATGGAGTAGTTGTACACACGAGTTTTACGAGTTCAGGTCCTTCTCGAAGGAAGTAACAGCCCTAAGGCGGTCGACTGGATTGTGTGTGTGTGTGTATGTGTTTACAAAAGATGCCAACCCTTGTGCCAGTGGAGGGGAGTGGCTTATATAGAGTGCGCCAGGACCTCAGCCAGCCCACGTTACAAGGGGTTTAAGGTACATTAAGAGAGGAACGTTACTCGTAACACTAGCCATTAAATGCTATAAATGACAATTAAGCCTATAAGTAAATGCTCGACCGTTGTTGGTGCAGAGTGGCTTTAGATCTTCTGTTCATCGAGTGACTTCTGCGATGGTCGAGTACCATTGATTCTTCCGAGTGAAACGTCTTCGGTCGAGTGGATAATGGTACCTTTTGAATTATTCTGGCTTTAGGGTGATGTCCTAGGGGAAGGTGTCTAAGTCAGGCTTATGACCCTACCCTAGGTACATAACCTCATCAGCGCCCCCCTGCCTCGTGCCCCCCTCAGGAACTGTCTCGCGTGAATTTTTCTTCCCAAATTTTCCATATATTCCAAAAATAATCTCCATCCGTTTTTATCCTGTTTGGACTCCGTTTGATATGGATTTTCTGCGAAACATAAAACATGCAACAAACAGGAACTGGCACTGGGCACTAGATCAATATGTTAGTCCCAAAAATAGTATAAAAAGTTGCCAAAAGTATATGAAAGTTGTAGAATATTGGCATGGAACAATCAAAAATTATAGATATGACGGAGACGTATCAGCATCCCCAAGCTTAATTCCTGCTCGTCCTCGAGTAGGTAAATGATAAAAAAGATAATTTTTGATGTGGAATGCTACCTAGCATAATCTTGATCACATATCTAATCATGGCATGAATATTAAGACACGAGTGGTTCAAAGCAATAGTCTATCATTTGACATAAAAACAATAATACTTCAAGCCTACTAAAAAGCAATCATGTCTTTTCAAAATAACATGGCCAAAGAAAGTTATCCCTACAAAATCATATAGTCTGGCTATGCTCCATCTTCACCACACAAAATATTCAAATCATGCACAACCCCGATGACAAGCCAAGCAATTGTTTCATACTTTTGATGTTCTCAAACTTTTTCAACTTTCACGCAATACATGAGCGTGAGCCATGGATATAGCACTATAGGTGGAATAGAATATGACGGTGGAGGTTGTGTGGAGAAGACAAAAAGGGAGAAAGTCTCACATCAACTAGGTGTATCAATGGGCTATGGAGATGCCCATTAATAGATATCAACGTGAGTGAGTAGGGATTGCCATGCAACGGATGCACTAGAGCTATAAGTGTATGAAAGCTCAAAAGAAAACTAAGTGGGTGTGCATCCAACTTGCTTGCTCACGAATACCTAGGGAAATTTGAGGAAGCCCATCATTGGGATATACAAGCCAAGTTCTATAATGTAAATTCCCACTAGTTTATGAAAGTGACAACATAGGAGACTCTCTCTCATGAAGATCATGGTGCTACTTTGAAGCACAAGTGTGGTAAAAGGATAGTAGCATTGCCCCTTCTCTATTTTTCTCTCATTTTATTTTTTTTCATTTTTTTTCTTTTTTTATTTGGGCCTTTTCTCTTTTTTTATGGCCTCTTTTTTTATTTTTTGTTTTTCGTTCGGAGTCTCAACCCGACTTATGGGGGAATCATAGTCTCCATCATCCTTTCCTCACTGGGACAATGCTCCAATAATGAAGATCATCACACTTTTATTTACTTACAACTCAAGAATTACAACTCAATACTTAGAACAAAATATGACTCTATATGAATGCCTCCGGCGGTGTATCGGGATGTGCAACAATCTAGCGTAGCAATGACATAAAAAACGGACAAGCCATGAAAACATCATGCTAGCTATCTTACGATCATGCAAAGCAATATGACAATGAATGCTCAAGTCATGAATATGATGATGATGGAAGTTGCATGGCAATATATCTCGGAATGGCTATGGAAATGCCATGATAGGTAGGTATGGTGGCTGTTTTGAGGAAGGTATATGGTGGGTTTAAGGTACCGGCGAAAGTTGCGCGATACTAGAGAGGCTAGCAATGATGGAAGGGTAAGAGTGCGTATAATCCATGGACTCAACATTAGTCATAAAGAACTCACATACTTATTGCAAAAATATATTATTCATCAAAACAAAGTATTACGCGCATGCTCCTAGGGGGATAGATTGGTAGGAAAAGACCATCGCTCGTCCCCGACCGCCACTCATAAGGAAGATAATCAATAAATAAATCATGCTCCGACTTCATCACATAACGGTTCACCATACGTGCATGCTACGGGAATCACAAACTTCAACACAAGTATTTCTACAATCCACAACTACCCACTAGCATGACTCTAATATCACCATCTTTATATCGCAAAACTATTGCAAGGAATCAAACATATCATATTCAGTGATCTACAAGTTTTATGTAGGATTTTATGACTAACCATGTGAATGACCAATTCCTGTCATCTCTCTAAATAGATATAAGTGAAGCAAGAGAGTTTAATTTTTTCTACAAAAGATATTCCCATGCTCTAACAAATATAAGTGAAGCAAAAGAGCATTCTACAAATGGCGGTTTTCTATGTAAAGAAAAACAGGCAATCCAAACTTCAAATGATATAAGCGAAGCACATGAAGCATTCTATAAAGCCATACTCAAAAGATTTAAGTGAAGTGCAATGAGAATTCTATAAATCAACCAAGGACTATCTCATACCAGCATGGTGCATAAAAGAAAAATGAAAACTAAATGCAAAAGACGCTCCAAGATCTGCACATATCACATGAATGAAACGAATCCGAAAACATAACGGTACTTGTTGAAGAAAGAGGGGATGCCCTGCGGGGCATCCCCAAGCTTAGACGCTTGATTCTCCTTGAATATTTACTTGGGGTTCCTAGGGCATCCCCAAGCTTGAGCTCTTGCCTCTCTTCCTTCTTCTCATATCGAGACCTTCTCGATCATCAAACACTTCATCCACACAAAACTTCAACAGAGAACTCGGTAAGATCCGTTAGTATAATAAAGCAAATCAATACTCTAAGTACTTTTTCAAAACAATTCATATTTTGTTTTTGCATTATAGCTACTGTAGTATAACTTTTCCATGGCTTAATCCACTGATTAATTCGATAGTTTCATCAAAACAAGCAAACTGTGCATCAACAGAATCTGTCTAAAACAGAACGGTCTGTAATAATCTGAACATTCACCATACTTATGATACTTGAAAAATTCTACCAAAATTAGGAAAAATAAAAAAAATTATAGAAAGACAGTGCAAAAATAATCAGAACCATTTGATGTTCGAGAAAAAATGTAAAATCACGCACTACAGCCAAAGTTTCCGTCCTGCACCGTACAAACCAACAAGCATCTAAAACATCCTAAAGGCAAACATTGGCACATTATTTTTATAATACAATGTAATTGTACAAGGGGATAATTATTTTTATTGAAAAGTTTCTGTAATCAAGATTCATAGAGTTTCCATGGGCATGAACAAAGTTCAAGGACGTCCCCCACTTTCACAATGCTCGTCTATCTCACTTTCACTTTTCTTTTTGAAAAGTTTTGGGTTCCCCTCTTTATTTTTTTTGTTTTTAAACTTTACAAAAGCACACAACAGAAATAAATGACTCTCTAAAACTTCCATGTTGTCTCCCTGGCAGCGCTTTCTTTAAAGCCATAAGCTAGGCATATAGTGCTCAAGTAATGAATCCACCCGGATCCCATGGTATATCAAAGCCAATTTTAGTTAACAATGATTTGTAATTTAGTAGTGATCATAAAGTAACACATATCATGCAACAACGAAGTCTAACTCTCTTCCTATGCACCGGCATGTCATAAAAGAATAATTCATGCACACAAAGTAAAGGCCAATGCATAGTATAAACAGTTTCTTGCAATTTTATCATGTGGGAAACATAAAGATGTGGAGATATAGTTCCTCTCTCGTAATAATTGCGAGTAGGATCAGCAAGCACATGCATATTATATTCATCAAAATCATCATGTGTAATAGTAAAACGCAACCCATCAATATAATCCTTAATAAGTGCAAACTTCTCCGATATAGTGTAGTCGGGAGAATTCAAAAGGATAATAGGACCATCATGCATGGGTGCAATAGCAACAATTTCATGTTTAACATAAGGAACTATAGCAAGTTCATCTCCATAAGCATAATTTATATTGGCATCTTGGCCACAAGCATAGCAAGCATCATCAAAAAGGCATATTTCAAGAGAATCAACGGGGTCATAACAATCATCATAGCAATCATCCTTCGGTAAGCACGAAGGGAAATTAAACAATGTATGAGTTGAAGAGTTACTCTCATTAGAAGGTGGGCACGGGTAGCTAATCCGCTCTTCCTCCTTTTGTTCTTCGCTCTCCTCATCATCTTTTTCATCCAATGAGCTCACAGTTTCATCAATTTCATCTTCCATAGACTCCTGCAAAATATTAGTCTCTTCTTGGACAGCAGAGGAGACTTTGATATATGGTTTAACATAGGCATTAGAAGCATAATTCTCATAACAATATTCAAGTATGGAAATATTTCAGACTTGTAAAGAGTAGCATCATACTTTTCAATCAAAGAAGCAATTTCATAAGCACCCTTAAAAGCAACAAATTCTTTAATTTGTTGAACATCATAGTAACTATAAACACTCTTAGCATAAGAAGATACGATTCCATTATCACTAAACAAACATTGGTAGGGAAGGTGTTTCTTAGGGTCTTCAGAACAACAAGTATAATGATAGATTTCGCATAAATTCCAAGCATAGCATTGCAAACGATGAATTTGATCCAGTAAATGTTTCCCTTTTTCAGATATACGGTGTCGCACATGACAAGCATGCTCATCTAAGGATTTGCCCTCAATTAAGCTAGCTGGGGTTTCAGCACGAACACATAGGGATCGAAGATGATCCAAGTAATAAGCTTCATGAGTGTGATAGATTTTGAGTGGTTATTCAACCATTGGTTCGGTAGGTAGAACTAATTTTTTTTGGTATTTTGCGTTTCCTACCCATAACTAAAGATAGAAAACAACTAAGAACATCAAATAAAAATTACTTAGTGATAAAGCAAACAAGCACACACGAGAATATTCACCCCCACGCTATTGCTCCCTGGCAACAGTGCTAGAAAAAAGTCTTGATAACCCACAAGTATAGGGGATCGCAACAGTTTTCGATAAGTAAGAGTGTCGAACCCAACGAGGAGCTAAAGGTAGAACAAATATTCCCTCAAGTTCTAGCGACCACCGATACAACTCTACGCACGCTTGACGTTCGCTTTACCTAGAACAAGTATGAAACTAGAAGTATTTTGTAGGTGTTGTTGAATAGGTTTGCAAGGTAATAAAGAGCGTGTAAATAAAAATTAGGGGTTGTTTAGATAAAGACACAACTAAGTTAGTTTTAGTAAAGAGCTTTTTGTTACGAGAAAGTTATTTGTCCCTAGGCAATCGATAACTAGACCGGTAATCATTATTGCAATTTTATTTGAGTGAGAGGCATAAGCTAACATACTTTATCTACTTGGATCATATGCACTTATGATTGGAACTCTATCAAGCATCCACAACTACTAAATATCATTAAGGTAAAACCCAACCATAGCATTAAAGTATCAAGTCCTTTTTATCCCATACGCAAACAACCTACTTACTCGGGTTTGTGCTTCTGTCACTCACGCCACCCACCATAAGAAAATGATGAACATATTGCAAACCCTACAACGGGGATCCCTCACGCTTGTGCGACATGGAGAGCACCATAGGACAGCACGAATAATAAAACATGCAACTCAAACCAATCACGATCATCAAATAACACATAGGACAAAACGGGTCTACTCAAACATCATAGGATAGCCATACATCATTGGGAAATAATATATAGCGTTGAGCACCATGTTTTAGTAGAGATTACATCGGGTAAAAGAGGGGTTACACAGCTGCATAGAGGGGGGAAGAGTTGGTGATGATGGAGGTGAAGTTGTTGGTGAAGATTGCGGTGATGATGATGGCCCTCGGTGGCACTCCGGTGCCACCGGAAGCGAGGGGGAGAGAGCCCCCCCCCCCTCCTTCTTCTTCTTCCTTGACCTTCTCCCTAGATGGGAGAAGGGTTTCCCCTCTGGTCCATGCTCTCCATGGCGAGGGAGGGGCGAGAGCCCCTCCGAGATTGGATCTGTCTCTCTGTCTCTCTCTGTTTCTGTGTTCTCAGATTCTACCCTTTCACCGTTTCTTATATTCCCAGAGATCCGTAACTCCGATTGGGCTGAAATTTTAACACGATCTCTATCCGGATATTAGCTTTCTTGTGGTGAAAGAAGGGCACCAACCGGCTTACGGGGTGGCCACAAGGGTCAGGAGCGCGCCCCCCTACCTCATGCCCCCCTTGGGAACCGTCTCGCGTGGATTTTTCTTCCCAAATTTTCCATATATTCCAAAAATAATCTCCGTCCATTTTTATCACATTTGGACTCCGTTTGATATGGATTTTCTGCGAAACATAAAACATGCAACAAACAGGAACTGGCACTGGGCACTAGATCAATATGTTAGTCCCAAAAATAGTATAAAAAGTTGCCAAAAGTATATAAAAGTTGTAGAATATTGGCATGGAACAATCAAAAATTATAGATATGACGGAGACATATCAACCCATATCTTCTCAAATCATCTGTGAAGGTCAGAAAATAACGATACCCGCCGCGAGCCTCAACACTCATCAGATTGCATACATCGGTATGTATTATTTCCAGTAAGTCAGTTGCTTGTTCCATTGTTTCGGAGAACGGTGTTTTATTCATCTTGCCCACGAGGCATGGTTCACAAGCATCAAATGATTCATAATCAAGTGATTCCAAAAGCCCATCAGCATGGAGTTTCTTCATGCGCTTGACACCAATATGACCTAAACGACAGTGCCACATATAAGTCGCACTATCATTATTAACTTTGCATCTTTTGGCTTCAATATTATGAATATGTGTATCACTACGATAGAGATTCAATAAACCATTCACCTTGGGTGTATGACCTCAGAAGGTTTTATTCATGTAAACAGAATAACAATTATTCTTTGTCTTAAATGAATAACTGTATTGCAATAAACATGATCCAATCATATTATGCTCAACGCAAACACCAAATAACAATTATTTTAGGTTCAACACTAATCCCGAAGGTAAAGGGAGTGTGCGGTGGTGATCTTATCAACCTTGGAATCACTTCCAACTCACATCATCACTTCGCCCTTAACTAGTCTCTGTTTATTTTGCAACTCCCGTTTCGAGTTACTACTCTTAGCAACTGAACCAGTATCAAATACTGAGGGGTTGCTATAAAAACTAGTAAAGTACACATCAATAACATGTATATCAAATATACCTTTGTTCACTTTGCCGTCCTTCTTATCCGCCAAGTATCTAGGGCAGTTCCACTTCCAGTGACCATTTCCTTTGCAGCAGAAGCACTCAGTTTCAGGCTTGGGTCTAGCTTTGGACTTCTTCATGGGAGTGGCAACTTGCTTGCCATTCTTCTTGAAGTTCCCTTTCTTTCCCTTGCCCTTTTACTTGAAACTAGTGGTCTTGTCAACCATCAACACTTGATGCTTTTCTTGATTTCTACCTTCGCTGATTTCAGCATCGTGAAGAGCTCGGGAATCATTTTTGTCATCTCTTACATATTATAGTTCATCACGAAGTTCCAGTAACTTGGTGATAGTGACTAGAGAACTCTCTCAATCACTATCTTATCTGGAAGATTAACTCCCACTTGATTCAAGTGGTTGTAGTACTCAGACAATCTGAGCACATGCTCACTAGTTGAGCTATTCTCCTCCATATTGTAGGCAAAACACTTGTCAGAGGTCTCATACCTCTCGACTCGGGCATGAGTCTGAAATACAAATTTTAGCTCTTGGAACATATTATATGCTCTGTGGCGTTCAAAATGTTTTTGAAGTCCCGGTTCTAAGTCATAAAGTATGGTGCACTAAACTATCAAGTAGTCATCATACCGAGCTTTGCCAAACGTTCATAACGTCTGCATCTGCTCCTGCAATAGGTCTGTCACCTAGCGGTGCATCAAGGACATAATTCTTCTGTGTAGCAATGAGGATAATCCTCAGATCATGGACCCAATCCGCATCATTGCTACTATCATCTTTCAACATAGTTTTTCTCTATGAACATATCAAAATAAACGGGGAGCTACAACGCGAGCTATTGATCTACAACATAGTTATGCAAATACTATCATAACTAAGTTCATGATAAATTAAAGTTCAATTAATCATATTATGTAAGAACTCCCACTTAGATAGACATCCCTCTAGTCATCTAAATGGTCACGTGATCCAAATCAACTAAACCATGTCCGATCATCACGTGAGATGGAGTAGTTTTCAATGGTGAACATCACTATGTTGATCATATCTACTATATGATTCACGCTCGACATTTCGGTCTCCAGTGTTCCGAGGCCATATCTGCATATGCTAGGCTCATCAAGTTTAACCCGAGTATTTTGCATGTGCAAAACTGGCTTGCACCCGTTGTATGTGAACGTAGAGCTTATCACACCCGATCATCACGTGGTGTCTCGGCACGACGAACTGTCGCAATGGTGCATACTCAGGGAGAACACTTATACCTTGAAATTTAGTGAGAGATCATCTTATAATGCTACCGCCAAACTAAGCAAAATAAGATACATAAAGGATAAACATCACATGCAATCAAAATATGTGACATGATATGACCATCATCATCTTGTGCCTTTGATCTCCATCTCCAAAACACCATCATGATCTTGATCGTCACCGGCCTGACACCATGATCTCCATCATCTTGATCTCTATCAATGTGTCGTCACATGGTCGTCTCACCAACTATTGCTTTCACAACCATTGCTATCACATAGCGATAAAGTAAAGCAATTATATGGCACTTGCATCTTATGCAATAAAGAGACAACCATAAGGCTCCTGCCAGTTGCCGATAACTTCAACAAATCATGATCATCTCATACAACAATTTATATCTCATCATGTCTTGACCATATCACATCACAACATGCCCTGCAAAAACAAGTTAGACGTCCTCTACTTTGTTGTTGCAAGTTTTACATGGCTGCTACGGGCTGAGCAAGAACCGTTCTTACCTACGCATCAAAAACCACAACGCGTATAGTGGTTGCTTTTTGATCTTTAGAAAGAACCCTGTTCATTGAATCCGATTCAACTAAAGTTGGGGAAACTGACACCCACCAGCCACCTGTGTGCAAAGCACGTCGGTAGAACCAGTCTCACGTAAGTATACGCGTAATGTCGGTCTAGGCCGCTTCATCCAACAATACCGCCGAATCAAGAAACAACTAGTGACGGCAAGCAATATGTATATACCCATGCCCACAACTCCTTTGTGTTCTACTCGTGCATATAACATCTACGCATAAACCTGGCTCGGATGCCATTGTTGGGGAATGTAGTAATTTTAAAAAAATTCCTACGCACACGCAAGATCATGGTGATGCATAGCAACAAGAGGGGAGAGTGTTGTCTATGTACCCTTGTAGACCGTAAGCGGAAGCGTTATGACAACGCGGTTGATGTAGTCGTACGTCTTCAGGATCGACCGATCCTCGTACCGAACGTACGGCACCTCCGCGATCTGCACACGTTCGGCTCGGTGATGTCCCATGAACTCACGATCCAGTAGAGCTTCGTGGGAGAGCTTCGTCAGCACGACGGCGTGATGATGAAGTTACTGACGCAGGGTTTCGTCTAAACACTGCAACGATATGACCGGCGTGGAATATGGTGGAGGGGGGCACCGCACATGGCCTGGAACAATCAACTTGTGTGTCTATGGGGTGCCCCCTCCCCCGTATATAAAGGAGGGAGGGAGGAAGAGGCCGGCCTAGGAGGAGGCGCGCGCCAAGGGGGGGCAATCCTACTCCAAGTAGGTTTGCCCCCCCTTCCTATTCCTACTAGGAGAAGGAGGAAAGAGGGGGATGGGAGAAGGAAAGAGGGGGCCGACCCCCAAACCCTAAACCAATTCGGTTTGGGCCTTGGGGGCACACCTTGCTTGCTGCCCTCTTGCTCCACTAGGGCCCAATAAGGCCCACAGACTCCCCGAGGGTTCCGGTAACCTCCCGGTACTCCGAAAAATACCCGATACACCCCGGAACCCTTCCGGTATCCGAATATAACCTTCCAATATATCAATCTTTATGTCTCGACCATTTCGAGACTCCTCGTCATGTCCGTGATCACATCTAGGACTCTGAACTACCTTTGGTACACCAAAACACATAAACTCATAATACTGATCGCCACCGAACGTTAAGCGTGCGGACCCTACGGGTTCGAGAACTATGTAGACATGACCGAGACTCATCTCCGGTCAATAACCAATAGCGGAACCTGGATGCTCATATTGGTTCCTACATATTCTACGAAGATCTTTATTGATCAAACCGCATAACAACATACATTGTTCCCTTTGTCATCGGTATGTTACTTGCCCGAGATTCGATCTTCGGTACCTCAATACCTAGTTCAATCTTGTTACCGGCAAGTTTCTTTACTCATTTCGTAATGCAACATCCTGTAACTAACTCATTAGTCGCATTGCTTGCAAGGCTTATAGTGATGTGCATTACCGAGAGGGCCTAGAGATACCTCTCCGATAGACGGAGTGATAAATCCTAATCTCGATCTATGCCAACTCAACAAACACCATCGAAGACACCTGTAGAGCATCTTTATAGTCACTCAGTTACGTTGTGACGTTTGATAGCACACTAAGTGTTCCTCCGGTATCCGGGAGTTGCATAATCTCATAGTCATAGGAACATGTATAAGTTATGAAGAAAGCAATAGCAACAAACTAAACGATCATCGTGCTAAGCTAACGGATGGGTCAAGTCAATCACATCATTCTCTAATGATGTGATCCCGTTCATCAAATGACAACTCTTGTCCATGGCTAGGAAACTTAACCATCTTTGATTAACGAGCTAGTCAAGTAGAGGCATACTAGTGACACTCTATTTTTCTATGTATTCACACATGTACTAAGTTTCTGGTTAATACAATTCTAGCATGAATAATAAACATTTATCATGATATAAGGAAATATAAATATCAACTTTATTATTGCCTCTAGCGCATATTTCCTTCACACAAGTCATGCCAGAATTCACGAAAAAATCTGGCATGACCTTTGCTAAAAAGGACATATCGAGCGCCTGAAATTTGCCGGAACAGAAATTAATCAACACTCCGGCAAAACATAGGCCACTATAGGAGGTGTAACCTGCAAACATGGCTGACCACTTGGGCAAGCACATATCCAGTTGAGCAACACAACATTTACATGTTTATATCTACATCATATGAGCATTCAAACTTGATGGAGTAGTTTTCCAATTTGAGCATTCAATAAGAAAAACCAAATCGTAAAATAAATTAGTATTCAAATTAGCATTCGTTCAATAAGCAAAACTAAATCATCTCTTTCGTCCGTACATCGTCAAATATTATCACTAATAGATCTCGAATAGTATCATACATATAACATCACTAATACAGCTAAAACCATAGCGAACGACGGGTATCAGCGCGGGCTGTGGACACCCAAAGAGAAGGAACCATCACAGGATCATAGCTCCAGTGAGATCCCTAAAGAACCTCCCAGGTATTCGAGAACCTGCCCTCCAACGCAACCATGTAGCGACAGACGTGCTCGTCCTCCTCGCTGACACGGTGATGTACCACCTCCGTGGGGTCCTCAAGCCTCCGCACCATCACTGGCCCACGCGACCGTCACCAAAGAAGGTTCAGGTCAACGACGGGCTGGCTCCTCACCAAGCTGCGCCCCCCGGAAGGTAGCACCTCCCAGTACCATCCCGGCTGAGCCCAGTCCCGGACATGGCTCCTCACCAAGCCCAGGCCTCCTCCACCGAGTCGACGACGAGGATGCGGGATAGGCATCGTCGACGTCGATGCAGGAATAATTGCTTTAACTAAAAAAATAACAACAAATGTGACACCTAAAACACCTAAATTCTATTAACTACACCTAATTAAAAACCTACATTTTGAACACGATTCGGTCATAACTAGGGTTCATACTACATTATTCTAAGATTAAACACCTAAAATACCTAAATTAAATTAACAACATGGGGTGGCTGCTCTCACCTCGATCGAGGTCGGAGGGGGTCGGTGACGGGGACAACGGCGGGGATGATGCAGGGGCTCCTTGATTTCTGCAAAAACAAAATATAAACAAAAACATTATTATCGTCATCTTAGGACTTAGTGAAACTCCATAAGCTACATTAAATTATTCTATTCAAATTTACTTATTCAAAATTTCTAAAAATTTCCTATTCTATTCAAAAGACCTGTATTTAATTATTATTTTCAATTTCATATTTTATTCTATTCAAATTTACTTATTCAAAATTTCTAAAAATTTCCTATCCTATTCAAAAGACCTACATTTACTTATTA